>NC_091118.1:104799240-105056740 GCF_040183065.1 Periplaneta americana
TATCATATCATATCATATCATATCATATCATATCATATCATATCATATCATATCATATCATATATCATATCATATCATATCATATCATATCATATCATATCATATCATATCATATCATATATCAAATCCATACCTGTGGAGTAACGGTTAGCGCGTCCGGCTGTGAAACCAGGTGGCCCGGGTTCGATTCCCGGTCGCGGCAATTTACCTGGTTGAGGTTTTTCCGAGGTTTTCCCTCAACCCAATATGAGCAAATGCTGGTTAACTCTCGGTGCTGGACCCTGGACTCATTTCAGCAGCATTATCACGTTCATCTCATTCAGACGCTAAATAACCTAAGATGTTGATAAAGCGTCGTAAAAAACTTACCAAAACAAAAATAAAATCATATATCAATACATCACTGTCTACAATACAGTATATAATAAATAACAGATTTAGATATAACGGTTCTACTAACAATCTGAAAAGAAAATCTAAAGAAAGGAAACTAAATTCAAAAGAAGAGAGATTTGTTGTACCTGTATATGAAATTGAACTCCAGACTGTGTGTGCCTAAACTGCGGCCAATAGTTGAGGACACGACGTCAAAAAGAATGTGCAACGAGACGATATGGTGCACCTTACACAAGTAGGAATTCTATGGAAGAATGACAAGGAAAAAGCAGAAAGAATCGTACAGATAGAATTAGATTTGGCAACTAAACAAATAACACGATTTCTGGAACAATATAATTTGGTCCGATGAAACCAAAATAAATTGTCCCAGAAATCCTGTTCCACTGGCCCCATTGTAACTCGTGGGACCGTGGATGAGGGACCGTGATGAGGCCTACGCGGAAAGGGAAAGGGATCATGTAGGCTGTAGGGGAGTTCGGAGGCGGCGCGCAGAGGGATCTGTAGGGCATGGACACTATTCCATCCGGGTAGTACAATGGGCTCACCCGAGCGGCTTGCGTGCGAGGAAAGTCCCAGTCCATACCCTCCCCTGAGAAGAGACTAATAGATAGTTTTCTGCAGGTATTTCACTGCAAACCCTGCATTCTCTATTCTTCCATGTTTTCCGCCTTTCTTTTACTCTCCGCATACGATCCATATAATATCGTAGTATTATCCATGATGTGACATCTTTTTATGTCCCATCACCATCTCTTCCAGACATCCTTCACTACGCAGATTGTTCTTAACCATGACCCAGCCAATTATTTTGGCCAGTGCTTCACAATCATATCGTCTCTGAATAGCGCCCATAGCTGAACATTACTCTGACTTGTGTACTGTGTTCATATTATTTACGCGGAAATGAAAGCATAGTTGGAGGTACTGTGGTCCAATTCTTCTTGTAACAACTGCAGTGATAAACTCGCCCATGTGTAAGTTGATTGTCAGAGGCGGCCATACTGACGCGCCATAATGTAACAATCTGCAATGCACTGTGTGTGTATCACTCCAGCTGTTGGTATTTTAAAAGAAATTTAATTGAAAAATTCCAATCTAGAATTCCTCACATAGCTTGTAGGTACATAAACGACTGCATTACAAGCATAGCTTGACGTAATATCCTCTTCGCTAATAAAATTTGCAGGTTGAATATGAGGTACGTGTGAAGTCGGTGCTCATTATTGGTTCTCTCTGCCTGGTCGATAAGTTAACAAAACTGCTTTCAATTTTCAGCCCTTGTTGCTATGACACACATATTTGTAAAATACGACACCACAGTTGTACAGTTAATGATTGCTGAACTATAAGGATAAACTGTGATGTTTATGTAAAAATCTTTATATTTAAGTTAATATACTGTGATAGTGAGGAAGTAATAGAAGAATGATATTGACAGAAAGGAACAAAGTATTCGCACGAAATCTGTTTCACGGCATTACGAACTTCCCTGAATATGAAAAAGTCTAACTCTTATCGCTAATATGGAAAGACATAAGTCGCTCCATTGTTAATCTGATATTTGCTAGAACGAATATCGCGAATTAATAAGTGTGTTCAGTCAAAAAATGACGAACATTTTTCAATAATAAGTACGAAAACGATATAGGCCTATATTAACTGCATTATTAACAAATTCTCTGTATAGCAATCTTACAGACGCCATTCCTTTGTAAGCCACAACATTCCTGTTGACGGACATTATTTTGTTGTAACAATAAAGAATTTTTTGGACTTATATCCTATACCACAGCCCAACCTTCACCTATTACTTTGCTGATACTGCCGATAACCGAGACTTATGACTTTCGTTACGAAAAGAAGTAACAATAACACTGGTTTACAAAGAAATTCATCAAGAAACATAACATGCGGATTTTTCTAAGTTTGGACTGCTGATTTCTAATCTGTAATTAGTTTTTTTCTAGCACGTACAGTTTTTGAGATAATTAGGGGAGATGATAGACTGTCATTCATGGTATAAATAACTTCAGAAAATTTTCTGTTTTTAAGCAGATAAAATGCTTTATGTGCACATTTGTTTAAAAATTTTTATGTTGCTTAATTCTCATGACATCCGCAGCTAGTTTGTCGCGTTATTGGAATAAATTACATTGATACAACTGCTGTCGACATCACATATTTTCTTATTTTGGTAATTACATGTAGTCTTTGGTACCTGAATTTGGTTCCGTATTGGATCAAAGTTTAAAATTTAGATGATGATCGTGATGATGAATATCTCCCAGGGAAAAATTCATAGCCGAAACCTTTTAATCAGCAGGAACTGAATGATTTAATTAGAGAGCTTTCTTTACTGAAATACAAAGCAGAACTTCTTGCTTCTAGACTGAAGGAAAGGAACATATCAAAGGATGACGTCAGAGTTTGCCATTTCCGTATAAGGAATCAGAACTTAATCAATTTTTTATGGTTCAATGGATTATTGTCATAACATTAATGCCCTTTTCACGGAACTGCATCAAGAGAACATACCATCAGATTGCAAACTATTCATTGACTCCTCACAGCGAAGTCTGTGCTTTTCCATAATGCTAATTTGAAACCTTCCATTCCAATTGCCCATTCTGTGCTTCTCAAGAAAATCTATGACAACATGAATCTGCTATTATAGACACTTTGTTACGATCGTTACAGTGGAATATCTGTGGAGATCTCAAGATTTTTGGCATGTTGATGGGCATGCAGGCTGACTTCACAAAGTTTTGCTGTTTCTTATGCCTTTGGGTAGCCGCAATGCAGATCAGCATTATATTAAACATGACTGGGAACTAAGGAAGATGTATTCATTCATTCATTTTACTCCATAGATCTTACACGAGCAATGAAGCTTTAAGATGTGGAACAAGTCAAAATTTTACAATATAACAATTACAATTTTTACAAATTTTTACAGTGTTACAATTTACTAATTTTCTACAATTTTGTGCAATTTTTTTACAATATTTTGGCGAGATGTAGTGATATGAGGTGAGGTCCGAGGATTCGCCAAAAGATTACTCGGCATTTGCCTTTTGGTTGGGGTAAACCTCGGAAAATCAAAGGGCGGCAAGATTAACTGTTTACAATATGGCGATTTATGTTTTGTATGAAATGCGAAGTATATTATTACAAAATTGCGTGGGAAATGGATGTTATGAATTTATGATTTATATATAAAATGATTAGGGAGTATGTTAAGTATCTTTAAATATGATGTTATGAATATATATGAGACTTGCATTAAATATGAGTATGAAAACTCAGAGCTGCTTTATCACAATCTTATCTCCTCAGTCACTACTGCCAACTACTGCCTGGTATAAACCAGGAGATCATTCTGTTAAATACTAACCCCTTGTGAATTTCAAGAAGATATTTCTTCCTCTTCTATGTCTACTGTACATATAAAATTGGGATTGATAAATTGCATAGTAAAGACAATGGCGAAGACAGAGTCACAAGGATTTCAATATCTGAGAGATAAATTTCCTCGACTTAGCTAAGCAGAATTAAAAGAATATATCTGTGTTGGACCTCAAATCCGAGAAATCCTTAAAGATGAAGCTTTCTTTACTATTCTGACAGCCAAAGAACAAGCGCTTGGGAAAATTTCAAATGGGTTTGCAGCAATTTCTTAGGCACGAAGAAAGCTCCTGATTTCAAGAATGGTATCCGCAAACTGCTACACTCATACAAGGAACTTGGGTATCGTATGTCATTGAAAGTTCATTTTCTGCATTCCCATCTAGAATTCTTCCCAGAAAACCTTGGTGAAGTAAGCGATGAGCAAGGGGAACGTTTCCACCAAGATATAAAGTAAATGGAGCAACGTTACCAAGGTTTCTGGAATCATTCCATGGTGGCGGATTACTGCTAGATGTTGTAAAAAGAGGAAGTGAACTACCTTTTAATTAGAGAAGGCATGTTTATTATTATTTCATCATATTTTAGGTCTTAGATTTACGGATATCAATATATTCTGCCGCAATAACATATCATGTACTGAACTGTAAAAACTGTACGTGCTAGAAAAAAATAAAAAGTATTTTCGTAATCAGTATGAAAAACTGGTCTAGAGACGCATACATTCATTTCTGATGATTAAAAAAAAGTTTGATTTTGTAGACCAGTGTAATGTATAACACAATATAGTGAAATGGTTTCTGTGCTGATGCTTGTTGTTCCAACACGGAGGTTACATTACCCACAAAAACATCCTAAAATTAATACCGCACGGGGTTCCGGTGCAAGCGTGTTGTGGCGCCATGAGTTCAAGGAAGGATATACCGACGGTTGCAAGGGGTCCGCGCCGGTAAGTAGTTGACTTGCGAACCGATAGGTTTAAAATGTTCTCGCTGTACAATTTTCCAGTTTCGTAGCAATCATTTGGACATTATGCTCTGTAAACCTTTACACGTAATTAGCATGAGCACTTTTTCGTGGTGTAAGAAAACTATTTTAATTATTTACGAAAGTATGTATGTTTTTTATAGTCCATTTCAAGTTCTGAAACATTTTTGTTCACTATTAAACATAATATATTAGAAACTGCAAAGATTTGCTGAGGTCCTTAGCAAGTTACATGTTAACCGATTATCAATTACATACAAGCTCATTTGGTAGAATAAAAGACTATGAACTGTAAATTGTCGGTTTGAATTCCTTGTGGGTGTGGAAATGTCCTTGTTGCGAAACTTCTAGAACGGTCCCGGGATCCATTTATTTTCCTGTCAAACTGAGTACCAGACTCTTCTTTGTGGCAAAAGGCGATTGAAGTGTGGTGCAGACCCTACCACCTAATTTTAATGCCGCGTTCGCGGAAATATGGATGTCTACCTCCATGTCCCATGCGTCTTTATGTAATATTAAAGGGATTACCTTTACTTTTATACATGAACAAGAAGATGAGAATATACATTTAGAGAAAATTAAACAGCAGAATTTATCAGTATATTTTTCCTAATAGGATTTAGCGATATATCTGAAATTGACAGTAACCACAATTAATTTGTAGTCATGTTCAGGAAAATGTATGAAGCTCCGTTATAATTTTAAGGTTGGCTGACTTGTCTGTGTTACCTATATGAGTTAATTATGACAGTTAATTTTTCTCTAATTTTGAGACCAGAGATATTTTTATTGACTTTTTGAGGACAATAATAATTTTTGAATTGTCCACAAATGTGACAATACATTTGTTGATAAAATTAACAAGCATTGTAAAATATGATATACATACTGTACGTCATTCGAAGATTAGTGGGATCACTCTAGCATTCAGCTACTCTAGCGGTGACTAATGCAAACTTGCAGTATGGGATGTAGTGGTGCTTGATATGTGTTATCTGTACGTTATCAGCTAATAATCTCACTTATTCTCTATATGCAGTTTCTGTAATATTGCAGTTTAAAGTGTAAACCTGCTAACTACCAAAAAGGAAATTTTACAAGGCTAGCAAAAAACTGAGTTTAAATTAATTCTGAAACTTTTTTTTTTTTTTTTTTTTTTTTTTGCACAATTTCTTTTTGGTAGTTAGCGGGTTTACACTCTAAGTCGACGGCCAAAGAAAAAAAAGTAGACAAAAGTAGGACCCACTCAGAACTATGTTTATTGTTGCTTATGATTATGAAGGTGTATAAATCACTCATTCTGTTTCGCTTGGAATGCGCGTGAATGCTGCTTATTAGTCACTTTTCGGAATACTATTTACGGCCGGCAATGCACCGGAATCTCCGATATTTCTCGAATATCTACCCCATTGTGCTTCACGATAGTACTCGTTGTCACGTGGCTGCCCAAGTGGTTAACTTACTCAATAGGTGGAACTGAGGAACTCTAGAACAACCTCCGTATTCTCCGGATGTGAGTCTCTGCGACCACATTCTCTTCTGCACGTTGAAAGAACCACTGAGAGGAGTACATTTCAGAAAGAGACAATCCATTATAAACAGTGTAGCGCACACAATTAGAAGGATAGTGGAAAGCTACGTTGTCGATGCCATCCGTCGCCTTATACAGGTGTGGCGACGGGTGCGTGATACAGGAGGATAATAAACTATAATTTTCTATACCTTCGAGATTCGGGTTCGTTGACCCATTCCAGCTTACGTAAAACTTTCACAAGTACGTTAATATGATGCGAAATCTGTTGAACTTTTAAGTAGAATTGCTATGTATCAATTTGTTCATAGAAGCGAACTGTCTGATCTTTGCATCTGTGAAGAGAGATCAATAATGATAATGATGATAATGTTGATGATGATGGTGACGACGAAAATAGACTAATAATTAAGTAATTCACAAATTGTCTCTGCTTTATGGTTAGAGAAAATGAACATATTTATACTGTGATAACTTACGCTTCGATAGATTCTTACATTAACCATACAAAATATGTTTTGGTGTGAATGCAGACTTGAAGTGTGCTCGATCGTTGGCCTCCTCAGCACAAGATTGGCGGCGGGGATCTCATCCATAAGAGAGGAGCTGCGAGGCTAGGGCGGTGCGGTGGTGGTGCGGTTTGCATGTTTTTTTATGACCCAAGAATGAGACCGTGTGGGAAATGGGGAGACATGGTAACCCTCAATTTTAGTGGGCATTTGTTGAGGGTTCTGTACATGAAACCATGCCTGGGCTGGGCAATAAAAGAAACCAATTTGTTTTTTAGCTGGGGTGGAGTCGTACATGCTGGTAGATAACATCGGGCATATGGAACAAATTTCCCTCCGTTTTTATGCTTAAAAAACATTTGAGTAACGCTAGAGTAAATCTTAAAACTCAAGATATGCTCTTTTCTTCCTATTAGTACTTACTTCTAAGCTAAAAATCTTTATTACCTTGTTGTTACGGACAACGAATGTGTTTTGTTATACGTACTACATACTGCTTTCATAAAATCATGTTTTACTCCTTACCTTCCACTTCTTTTTCTCCATCTCTATTTTCTTCAACCCCGTAGCTCAGTTAAAGGGAACGGATTTTTCACAAGTGGAACAAGGTTCGTTTTCCGTGAGTCCTGCGATATTTACATCTATGAAGGCCGGTTCACAATAAACCAGGAACGGAAACTAGAACGAGAACGAGAATGGAAATGTTGTTAAAATAAATGTTTTTAAATGTGAGCATTCACAATTTTCACGTTCCCGTTCCCGGGCTCCGGTAAGCTTCTCGTTAATTGAATACGTTTATTTTACCAATATTTTCGTTCTCGTTGTTTCCGTTCCCGGTTTATTGTGAACCAGTCCTTATAGAGACCGTTGGACAGGTTTTCTCCGAGATAATGAGATTTCTTTAATATTTCGTTTCTGTGTTCTCCATCTTACCGATCCCAATAATTCCTGTAGTTTAAAAGAGCGGTTTAATTAAATTATACACTGTTAACTGAACATTTAGCCTATAATATTCTTTTCATGCCGAAGAAACTTGAGTTTGTGGTGGACAAACAGGATGTTGTGGCAAGTTGTCTTGTAAAATATGTTGTATGTTGTGAATTTTATTGTTATATACAAATTGTAAAAAGGAAAATATTTTGTAAGGGAATATAGAGTCTAGAGTCTAAAAGTGTTTACGTAGAGTACTTTATTAATCTTAACGAATCGGGTTTTGGAACATAGGTGTATTTCACTTGACACATATCTTATCTGGTACGAAATCAATTAACTTTAAATGCGATACTGGAGTATTTAAATGTTTAATTTAAATCTGAAAATTAAAAATGGAATAATACATTTTATGTGATAAGATGGCATATTTTTTGTGATGTCAAAGCTGATATCAGTAAAGATTTGAAGGTGATAAAGTTGAAGTCATATTGTCCACGAACGGAATGAGCAGAATGAACATATGGTAATGCAGAATTCCTGCACGGCAATATTATACGTACTTCGGTACATCACAATAATGTGATATGCGTAAATGATCACTTAGTGATTTAAGATGGCGCTCATTCCGTCGGATCCCGGCCACTTAGTCACTCGTAATGAGTGCACCTCTGCACATAGTGTGTTGGACATTGTGCTACTGTCACACATCTGTAACACAGTGTATGAGGGTTGGCCACTAAAGAGAAACTAAGAGGTGGAACTTAAACTGAGATTCAATCCGGCATCGGAACTGGAATCCGGTGTGGCTTAGTGCATAAAATAAGGTTTGAGTCCCAGTGCCGGAGAGAGTTTTTCTCCTCTTCACCTATCCTTCATCATATGGTAATGCACAATATCATACGTACTTCGGTACATCACAATAATAAGTGATACCAACAAGACGCCACTTATAAGGCAACTAGGTCAGGAGATAACGGGGTAGGGTAACCAGTTCCTTTTCCCCTCCTTTGCATACATCGCCGATTACCTACATATTACATTAATCGGACTTCAGATGCATGCAAACAATTATTCTTCCTTTGACACATATCGTCAAGTGAGATGTATTGCCTGATAATAGAAAGTGTAGGTTTAAAATCATTATTCATTATATTACCTATCCTTAAAATTCTTTTCGTATTCTGTGCTAGCTAAAGGAGAAGGAATTAAATTGAGGTACATACTTATACAACGTGACATAGTGAAATATGAAGACACAGCTAAATATCCTCCAATATTAGCAATTTTGTGTGTGTATATTGTGTAGCTGTTTATGCATATTCTTTCATTTGAAACAATAGAACACTTTAAGTGATTTTGTGGAAATCAGTCTTTTCTATAGTTCTCACGTTTTTAGATTTAAACGTTTTATATTTCAGATCCATAAAAATCCTCTCAGAACGGTATGCTAGCCAGGAGAAAACCTCGACGTGACGTAGTGCACTGATAGTCGTTCTAAATACTTGTAATTTTGTATGTAGGTCTATTTTGTATTCAGTTATAGTAGATTTACATTCATTAAATTGAAGAAGAACATTTCGAGTTATGGGAAGCTATCCTTAGGTTCACTAAGATCTCCTTTTAAGATTCCTAGTCTTTGCTGCATTCAGTTAATTTTTTGTTTTATACTAAATGGGGTATTTGCCAATCATCATCGAATGTCAGTCTTAGAACCCGTTCTAATAATGTCTATCCATCAAGAGTATAACTACTTTTATTCTATCTGATGTACATTAGTGGCAAAAAAAAAAACCGTACAGAGCCTTGTTCACTCCATAGCACGATAGACTGGTAACTAAGACTTTCGTGGTTCGAATCCTGCCAGGGAAGGAAACTTTTTTTGTTCTTTATTCAAATTTGTTTCCAATACTTTTCGATTGCAGCGATATTTTACTACTTAATTAACTTATTATTCCCAGAACATGAATTTTACCACCTTATTTTCTAATGGCTTTCGAAATGGGCTACGTCAGCAGTCGAAACTACAACAATTTCAATAGATTACTCGCTATCTTGTGAATGCTGGCGTGGCATGCGCAGTGGCTCATTTCTGGGACTTTGATTATTCCGTCGGTCCGGTTTTTTTGCCACTACTGTTCATCAGACTAAGAGACAAATCTGAGCGCTGACAGACAGACGGACAGAACTAGAGATGAACAACCAGCGAGAAAATGAGACTAACAACGCCCGAAAAGCCGAAAATCAGCACGACAATGTTGCATTACGTCGCGTCCTTGACGTAAAGACTGGTTGTGAGTCTTCCGAGATGATATTGGTCATCTCCCCAACTCCCGTAGTCCCGAAGTCAGCAGTTTTTTATACCTGACTGAACTTTTATCTACTTTGGCAACTGTTATATATGTATAAACAATCAAGTAGCTTATTTGAAACGTCAGCTCTACCTTTCAGTGTATAATAATCCGTTCCCCAGTCTTTATTTAATTACTATATCCTTATTAAAAGGCTAGGAATTGTCTTTTCATATGTTTAAGATCAAGTGTGCAATGCCAAGTAAAAAGATATTAATGCCATGTTTTCTGTTTCTTAGAAATGCAAATTTATTTGAGAACTGTTTTTTTATATAACCATAGGTAATATCATATAATAGAACCAGAACATTTTGATAACTAAGATACTGTTCTGTTTTGTCTTTTTGTCTCATTTAAACATCTATATTATTTATTTCAATTATGTATGTTATTCAAAGTTACGAAATCTTTCCATGCCGATCAAATGCTATTTCGAGAATGACGAGCGAGTCTCGAAGCGCACGAGAATGACGAGCCGAGACTCGAAAGACAAATGCAGCAACACAGCGAGCGAGAGCGGCAGTTAGATTTGTTCATCTCTAGACAGAACGTATATAAGATATAAACACTCTAGTATCGTTTTTATATCATCATAATAATTTTATATATGCTTCGTGAAATAGGGATGTGAGATGAAGTACATTTAAAAACAGATATAATTTTAGTATTACATAACATTTCTGAAGGACTCTCTTTTCGAGAAATTCGAAATAACAAAAAGTCAGGGTATTAATTACCATAAGCTCGATATAAGAAGTATTTATTTTTTATATCGCACTATTTCCCGTACATCTAGTTAGACATCTGTTTGGTGTACAGTAGTTTAGGAGGATAAGCTGAACGCAAGCAGACGAATGCACAGAAAGTATCGTATTCCAACACACTTTTTGATATCAGAGATGCTGAAAACTTGTCACAATAACGAAATGTTTTTTACATTCAAATTATTTTTATATGCTTTGCTCAACAGAAAAACAAAACTGAATAATAAATTTCAATAGCCTAGAATTATAAACTTCAAATGACTAATCATTTTCTGAACGATCCCTTCCTTTAATATTCCTAATCGAATGTCAGGAACTTCGTTTTATGTCATTAACCGTAGTGTCACCACCTGAAACGGAAGTAACGTGAGAAAATCTACTATCAAGCACCGTCTTTGTCCACCAAAAATTACACTTGAACCTGCCGGAATTCGGGCGCGGGCTAATTTACAATTAACTAAAAATTACAAAGTGAAAGCGAACCATTTTAAACAAAATTATATATAATCTAACTTTATTCTTTCAGATATATTTCCGCTATCCTTCTCCAAGATAACTCACTGCATCTTGTAGATATGGCACAGGAATCTGACAATCCATCGTGTGAACGTTTGATCGTGTCACAAGACGTCAATTCTTGCGTGTTCAAGTCTCCGAGGATTGTTTCGTCAGGGATTGCAAAGCCTGAGGTGTCTGCTCTTGTAGGGGAGGGATTGGAATGAGTAATTAGAGGCGGGGGTGGCATCCTGGTGCACCGCAAAGCTTGAGGCGTCTGATCCATCTTCGATTCCCGCTCCACATCGCAGCTTGAAAGAGAACGTTGAGAGGCAGAATACGTGTATAATATAGAATACATCAGATCCTCCACTGTGAGCCAAGAGGTAAACGGACCGTGGTTCAGTTCTGGGTGAAAATTAGGAATTCGTCCACTTTTCATAACGTTTGTAAGTTTTCTTTATGCTTTGTGGCTGTGTTGCCTGTACTGTATTACCAACAGCACTGATCTTTCATTAAATTATCTACATGACCAGGGAGTCTCCGTACTTGTGGCTCCCTAGTGATGGTTAACAATCTGGAAATTCAAAATAGTCCCTGTAAGCTTAATGATAACAATGGATATACTGTATGATGATAATAATAATAATTATTATTATTTATTTATTTATTTATTATTAATATTTGTGTGCTGAACAACAGCCAGAGGCTAATCTTAAACAGAATGTTATTGAGAGAACAATTCAGAAAGAACTTGTCACTATTCATACTGTCATTACCTATATTTGTGTAATAACAAACTTATATTAACTTCATATAGTTACGCATATATTGTGCACGCTTGTATTTAATGTCCATTACAAAGCACAACTGACTAACGTTACTTTTTTTTAATAGGCTATATTGCAATCCCTTCTCCCCATGGATTATAATAAACTTTTCCAAGTACGTTATGTACATATGCGGCCGCCCCTTGTGTTTAGGAGTGGAAAATTTAAATTATGGTTTATTTAACGACGTTCGCAACAGCAGAGGTTATATCTGCGTCGCCGATGTGCCGGAATTTTATCCCGCAGGAGTTCTTTTACATAGCAGTAAATCTACTGACACACTTAAATGCCATCGTCCTGGGCCGTGATCGAACCCGCAACCTCGAGCACAGAAGGCCAGCGCTATACCGATTACGCTACCGAGGCCGACTTTAGGAATGGATTCATTCACATTGTTAACTAATATGAAGTAAGCATTTCCATGATGACTAGTATAATTCCCGTTCCAACAAACCAATTAATTTATTTTTCTATTAATATAGATTCAATATAGGTGTTACACTTTAAAAAATGATTATACTCTTATGCAGAATTACTTCTACGTCTCGTTGTAAGTTTTGTCAAAGTTTTGCCCAATGCAGCCAGGTACTGACCTCATTTCTTAATTACTGATCGCTAATAATTAATTACAATTATTGTAAGTCATCATTAGAAGTAGGAATTTGGTACTAAAACTGTTAAGTTGTGTGAGCTTGGACTATATCTCTACCGAATGAAAAGTAATAGAGCGTTTCTCAATGTCAGTGAACCAGAACGACCAGCATGTATAGCCGGGTGGTAACCAAACATGTGCTCCAATCGTCCACAGTCTTAGAATAAAAAAACGGTATAAAAAAGAATAATTTGTAATTATAAATATCGTAACTACCAATCTAAATTAATTTACCTAGACATATAAAATAACTTACAAAGTATACAATTATGATTCTAGCTTCATTATAACAAATAATAATGAACATTTTCATTTTATCCAAAGAAATACTCCTTTTAGGTTCAGAAAACAAAACAAAATTTGTACTCTGAAAATATTCGTTATACGTCAAAAGAATTACTGGAGAAAACCTTAAATATGATACAGTATTTCTTACTATGATCAGGTGAACAACTACTTTGTGAATGTAATAGTGTATCTCGTATGTGGCACATAATGTTAAATCCATAATTTGTTTTCAAGAAAATTTTTCGTTCATATTTTAATGGCAGCTAGGAGTTCATGTCGTAATTCTGATGTTGAACTTTAACTGTAACGCAACCGAATGCATAGAAGCACGAGACGTCAACATTTAACGAACACTAATCGGGGGAAAAAATAAACGTGTCACACACTTTTATTTGTATAATTATTTAATAACAGACGAGTTTACTTTTTTGTAATCATGCATCATATTCACATTACATAAATAATGGAGTAAGAACAGAATAGCTCATTTTGTTCAGAACTTGAACTATTAATATAAATTAACAATATTCTTCAAACTATTCACGACTCTACATACACAGCTCCACAGAATGCCACCATGCGTTGTTTGTGAACATACTGTGTATCATCTGTAGCGAGCGGCAGCAGGACGAAGCGCAGGTCGCATCTATACTCCTCGCTGTACTCAACTGAAATGTACTGCTCTGGTACGAACTTCCTACCTATGGCCATTATTGTTACATATAAGAATGATTTTTCACAGAAATATTAAATGACAGGAACCATACTTAGAGCCTCTTAATGGAGAAGTACCTGTACATATTTTATTTAATAGCTAAGTCCATTTTCGTGAACAAAAAAAAAAGGTACAGTAGAGCGTCTCGTTTAGGCACAGTGAAAACGTAAACAAAGTGCAGGTAACGCTTGGGGGGAGGACGAGTCGTGCGATAAACACGAGGGATGCTCAAGATTTTACACTCTGTACCAGATGTCTTTAGAGCAGATATAAACAACGGAACGAAATGCAAGAGAGCGCGGTTCACACGATACTAAATGTCTTTGTATGAATTAAGTGACCGACTACGTTCATATAACGAGAAGTAAAAATTAAAGTAATGTGCCTTTGAACATACCTTCTTGCATCAGTCACTAGTTGTACTGCTGTCGTCTGCTCATACACCGCACAGATGCTAGACGCAATAGAACTGTAGTAGTGGACGCGTCTCTGAATACCGTCTGTAACCAGGATATGCACGCGCTAGTGTCTACAACGCTCTCAGCTAAGTAATGACTCGCCAACCAATGGGAGCGCAGCGATAACATGAGATGCATCGAGACCCTTGTTATGGTCTGCTCCAAAGACATCTGGTATAGAGTGTAGTTGCAACATTTATGGCGGAGCATTAATTGAAATTATATTTTCCAAAAACACACAAAACAAAAGAACACAAATTACATAACGTTATCATATACACATTTTAAGAAACAAGCAAATGTAACACTGAAATAATTAAAAATAACAAATCAAATTTTGCTAGTTATAAGGTTGGTTTCAAGCAGCATTTTTTACGGTCATGAATTTCATTCTCTGTATGACTAACATAATGCCACCGTCTTCTGTGGCCGAATTAACAAAACTACAGTCACAACACTATTTCCTAAACATAATTATCCCTTCTCAAAGTTCAATTTATTCAGATAAAGCACAGTGATTATTTCAACGTTACAATAGCGTGTTTGCTAAAATGTGTATATGATAACGTTATGCAATTTGTGTTCTTTTGTTTTGTGTGTTTTGGAAAATATAATTTCAATTAATGATCCGCCATAAATGTTGTAACTAAAATCTTGTGCATCCCTTGTGTTTATCGTACGGCTCGTCCTTCCCCCACACGTTTCCTGCACTTTTTTTACTTTTTCACTATGCCTAAAGGAGACGCTCTACTGTATTGTTAAATTGTATGAATAAATTTTTCTTATGATTTCTATAATATTATAAATGGAAATCTGATTAAATAAATTATGAATGTATATACCTCAGTTTTTTTTTTTTTAATTTCAAAGAACATTCCTTGTGTACAATCAGAAAATGAAAGTTCATTTTTTTTATTTGGGAGCATAGCAAATGGTTTCATTTACGTATATTGCCTAAATATAGCCTACTACATAGGAAAAATCCTACTGTAATCACATATATCACAATGGCAACATAATAAAGGAAACGTATTGTTACGGAACACGAAAACGTATGAGGAGAAAGTAAAAATGCATACTTCGAGTCATAATGAAGAGGGATTAACGGAAGTCATTACGAATAATTACAACCATATTTTATCTCTTATTCTTGCAAGCTTCTCTCTCTCTCCCTGTTCTTTACTGTGCTTCCTAGGACTGGATTTTCGAGCCAGAAATGATCACAAAGACGATAGAAGCAGTCGTCTGTCAGAAAATATGCGGTACATAACAGTAGATACATCCTCTTTATCAGCGTCCCCCGCGGCATCGGTATTTGATCACGAGCATTTCACAGACAAAACAGTAATTTGACTGGTCATATCTATTCCGTGCCGCCGAAAATCTGATGCCGCTGTGTGTCATGTGACGTCCCATTCTAACAAAGTATGAATATATAATGAAGATATGATCATTTGAAGATGTGTCAGAATTTAAAGGTATAACACATCATCGCCATGTATTGTGGGTCCCTATCACCACGGCATGGCGCGTCCTCAGGTTGCGGATAGAGGAGATGGCCTCCAGATATGGAGGGTAGCTGCGAATATATTGAATAAGCAGTCGTGGACAGCCGATAAGGGGTGGTCCTCCAGCTTGGGGGTTGGGCGAAGGGCTAACAACCCATCACCGTAAAAAACAGCTTGTTACGAATCCCTACAATAAGCCTCGGAATAGGACTGATTCTCTGGTACGACCACAGCAAAGGAATAAGGTTTTGAGATTTGGCACTTGGAACGTAACTAGTCTTTATAGAACAGGAGGGGTAACATTAGTAGCAAAAGAACTCGCTAGATATAGAATAGACTTCGTGGGAGTACAAGAGGTTAGGTTAGATGGGAATGGCATATCAAAAATAGGAGATTACGTGTTGTATTATGGGGAAGGAAACAATAATCACCAATTAGGAACAGGATTCTTTGTTCATAAAAGAATAAAATCAGCAGTAAAAAAGGTCGAATTTATCAGTGACAGGTTATCATATTTAGTACTTAAGGGTAGATGGTGCGACATCATAGTTGTAAATGCTCATGCCCCTACAGAAGAGAAAGACGACCATATAAAGGATAGCTTCTATGAGGAATTGGAACATACTTTTTATCAGTTCCCTAGATATCACATGAAAATTTTATTGGGGGATTTCAACGCTAAAGTAGGACGGGAGGATATTTTTAGACCAACTATTGGAAAAGAGAGCCTACACGCAATTAGTAGTGACAATGGAGTTAGATTAGTCAACTTTGCCACATCGAAAAATTTAATTGTCAAAAGTACAACATTCCCCCATAAGGATATAAATAAATATACTTGGACTTCTCCAGATGGATTGACACACAACCAAATAGATCACATCTTGATAGATAAACGGAGACATACTAGTTTAGTAGATATTCGAACTTTCAGGGGTGCAGACTGTAATTCTGACCATTATTTGGTGATTGGAGAATTAAGAGAAAGTTTATCAGTAGCCAAGCGAGATGAGCAACAAGTTAATATTACTAAATTCAATATTTTGAAATTAAAGGACGAGGAAGCTAAGCAAAATTATCAGGTCGAAATTTCGAATAGGTTTGCCACTTTAGAAAGTTCCGACGAAGTTGAGAAAGAATTAGATGTTAATAGCGTGTGGGAAAATATCAGAGATAGTATCAACATTGCAGCTGAGCAGAGCATAGGTTATTATGAAACTAAGAAAAAGAAACCGTGGTTTGATGAAGATTGTTGCATGGTATTGGAAAGAAGGAAACAGGCAAAATTGAAATTCTTACAGGACCCAGTTGAGGAGAATAGAGATAATTATTTCAATGAATGACGGGAAGCAAGTCGTACACTTAGGAATAAAAAGAGAGGTTACTTGAAGGAAAAACTGAATGAGGTAGAAACAAATAGTAAGAATAAATACATTCGAGATTTATATAAGGGTATAAAGGAATTTAAGAACGGATATCAGCCAAGGGTAAACGTGATCAAGGATGAGAATGGTGACTTGCTTGCAGACTCTCCATCAATCCTAAACAGATGGAAAAACTATTTTGCGCAACTACTAAATGTACATAGGCGAAATAGAAATGATCGGGACGAAATTGAAATACAAACTGCTGTGCCATTTATACCCGAACCCACGCGTTCAGAAGTCGAAATTGCGATAGAAAATCTGTAAAAGTACAAGTCTCCAGGTATCGATCAAATTCCAGCACAATTAATACAAGAGGGTGGAAGTGCATTATATAGCGAAATTTATAAACTTGCTATTTTGGAAAAGGAAATTGTACCAGAATAATGGAAGGAGTCCATAATTGTACCTATTTTTAAAAAGGGGGACAAAACCAACTGTGGTAACTTTCGAGGAATATCACTTTTGTTGACGTCGTACAAAATTTTGTCCAATATTCTTTTGAGAAGATTAACTCCGTACGTAGATAAAATTATTGGGGATCATCAGTGCGGTTTTCGGCGTAATAGATCGACTATTGATCAGATTTTTTGTATTCGACAGATAATGGAGAAAAAATGGGAGTATAAGGGTACAGTATATCAGTTATTCATAGATTTCAAAAATGCATATGTCTCGGTTAAGAGGGAAGTATTATATGATATTCTTATTGAATTTGGTATTCCCAAGAAACTAGTTCGATTAATTAAAATGTGTCTCAGTGAAACATACAGCAGAGTCCGTATAGGTCAGTTCTATCTGATACTTTTCCAATTCACTGCGGGCTAAACCAGGGAGATGCACTATCACCTTTACTTTTTAACTTCGCTCTAGAATATGCCATTAGGAAAGTTCAGGATAACAGGCAGGGTTTGGAATTGAACGGTTTACATCAGCTTCTTGTCTATGCGGATGACGTGAATATGTTAGGAGAAAATCCACAAACGATTAGGGAAAACACGGAAATTTTACTTGAAGCAAGTAAAGCGATCGGTTTGGAAGTAAATCCCGAAAAGACAAAGTATATGATTATGTCTCGTGACCAGAATATTGTACGAAATGGAAATATAAAAATTGGAGATTTATCCTTCGAAGAGGTGGAAAAATTCAAATATCTTGGAGCAACAGTAACAAATATAAATGACACTCGGGAGGAAATTAAACACAGAATAAACATGGGAAATGCGTGTTATTATTCGATTGAGAAGCTCTCATCATCCAGTCTGCTGTCCAAAAATCTGAAAGTTAGAATTTATAAAACAGTTATATTACCGGTTGTTCCGTATGGTTGTGAAACTTGTACTCTCACTCTGAGAGAGGAACATAGGTTAAGGGTGTTTGAGAATAAGGTGCTTAGGAAAATATTTGGGGCTAAGCGGGATGAAGTTACAGGAGAATGGAGAAAGTTACTCAACGCAGAACTGCACGCATTGTATTCTTCATCTGACATAATTAGGAACATTAAATCCAGACGTTTGAGATGGGCAGGGCATATAGCACGTATGGGCGAATGCAGAAATGCATATATAGTGTTAGTTGGGAGACCGGAGGGAAAAAGGCCTTTAAGGAGGCCGAGACGTAGATGGGAGGATAATATTAAAATGGATTTGAGGGAGGTGGGATATGATGATAGAGACTGGATTAATCTTGCACAGGTTAGGGGCCGATGGCGGGCTTATGTGAGGGCGCCAATGAACCTTCGGGTTCCTTAAAAGCCATTTGTAAGTAAGTAAGTAACACGTCATCATTTTCAACATCATCATCATCATCATCAGCAGCAGCAGCAGCAGCACCATCAGCGTCAGTTCCGACTCCAAACTTATATAAATAACATTCTTAGTCTGCCGATATTTTCAACGGTCTTCCCGAATATCTCCTGCCAATTAGTGTACAGTATAGAAATGTTCTTTTCTAACCTATTGTTTTCCATTCTTAAAATATGCCATCTCCACTGTGTTCTATTTATTGGATTTTTGCATTTAGTTCATCAATTCCTAATTATTATTATTTTATTACATAAGGTGAACCATAAAAACCAGACAGCCACCGGTGTGGCTCAGTCGGTTAAGGCGCTTGGCTGCTGGTCTGAAGTTGCGTTAGGTCGCGTGTTCGATCCCCGCTTGGGCTGATTACCTGGTTGGGTTTTTTCCGAGGTTTTCCCCAACCTTGATGTGAATGCCAGGTAATCTATGGCGAATCCTCGGCCTCATCTCGCCAAATGCCATATTGCTATCAACAATCTCATCGACGCTAAATAACCTCGTAGTTGACACAGCGTCGTTAAATAACCAAAATAAAGAAAATAAAAACCAGACGCATTTTGCGCGCCCCTTATTCAAATTGGAGAATTAAAGCTACGGTCTGTTTACGGCGATGATCACCGGACGCACATCGCCGGCGATTACAAAAGCTGGCGATGATCGTCACGAAGTGGTTTCTTTACCAGCGTACATCGCTGTCAAGTCTCATTTGTTTTGCTGCCATGACTCGATTCAATATTTATACATGGCCTTCTCTAAATATCAAATATTGAACAAGTATGCGGCGTTGTGCGACCTGAATTTGCTTCAGAAGCAATCTCCAGCGATCTGCGTCGCGTCCAACGATCTACGTTGGCGATCATCGCTGTAAAGAAACCGTGCGCATTCATTTTAACTCCTAGCAACTCCAGGCGACAATCGCCAGCGATATGTGCCCGGCGATGATTGCTGTAAACAAAACGCAGCTTTAGAGAAGGGGAAAAAAGTATTGAAAGAACACTGTAGGAGAATAGAATTTCAGTTGCTATGGTAAATAAATATGTACAGTTCAAAGGTTACTGTATGGTGTGAAGTTAATTTGGTATCATCGGATACTATTTCTTTGAGAACTAAGACGATGTCGCAGTAACTATTAGCTGAGATCCCTACATTTACATGCTGCAGAACTTCGTGATTCCCCGGATTAACAACATTGGACGTGGTGGCAACAGGACGGAGCCACGACTCTCGCTGCTCGGGCATCTATGAGGATCCTTCGGTAGATCCCACACCGAGTCATTTCCCAACATGGCAATATTCCATGGCCAGGAAAATCACCTGACTTAACTGCATGTGTTTTTTTTTTCTTCGGGGTTATCTCAAAATTAAAGTGTTCACAATCCGTCCCAACAGTATTGCTGCGCTAAAGGAATGAATTGAAGCTGAAATTGAAGCATTTTCTAAAGACATACTGCGCAAAGTGATGGATGCCGTGCAAAACAGGATGCGCGAGTGTTTAATTTATTATGACGCTCATCTAAAGCATACAGTGTTTAAGAAATGAACAGATATAGGTTTAGCAAATACTTTAGTGTAGAGATTATGTATATTTAACATTCTAAGGACTGGGTGGGATGTTTTAACACCTCAGTCGCAGTTCTTTTAAAATTAAAAACACATTAAAATCTCTTCTTAAATAATTATATTTTTTATTGTGTCAGAGTTGCTTTATGTTTTCATTTGCCAACTGTTAAAAATTTATTTTCTTAGAAAACGCATAACTAGTAGATGGGGTGTTCAAACACTCCACATAGTGTTTACCATCACTTTCTAATTATTTTATTTCAGTTTTATTTTTAAATGTTTTGTAGATTATTTATATACGTAGTAGCATACCGGTTTTACAACAGTGTAATTTAAATATTTAAATTTGTTTCACATTTTAACTTATCGTTTACTACTTTCAACATATTGCAGAAACAAACCACACTTCAAGACAGTAAGACAGTAAATGATTTTCAATAATGAACCAATATTGTTAAAATGTGAAACATATTTAAATATGTAAATAACATTGTAATGTCATACTCCATACAAAGCTCTTCACTAGTCTCTTCCTTAGTTGTTTTTACAGAAGTCCGCAAAAGGAGCATCTTCTGCGGACCTCTGGAAAAAGAAATAAAGAAGAGACTAGTGAAGTGTTTTGTGTGGAGTGTGGCATTGCATGGGGTAGAAACATGGACATTACGACGAAGTGAAGAGAAACGAATAGACGCATTTGAAATGTGGATATGGAGAAGAAAGGAACGTGTGAAATGAACAGACAGTATAAGAAACGAAGCTATGTTGGAAAAAGTGGGTGAAGTAAGATTGATGCTGAAACTGATCAGGAAGAGGAAAGGGAATTGACTGGGTCACTGGCTGAGTAGAAACTGTCTACTGAAGGGTGCACTGGAAGGAATAGCGAACGGGAGAAGAGTTCGGGGTAGAAGAAGATATCAGATGATAGACGAAATTAAGATATGTGGATCAGATACGGAGACGAACAGGAAGGCAGAAAATAGGAAAGATTTGAGAATTCTGGATTTGCAGTGAAAGACCTAACCATGGGCAGAACACGTGTGTGTATGTATGTATGTGTGTATGTATGTATGTATGTATGTATGTATGTATGTATGTATGTATGCGGATTAAGACAATGTGGCATGACTTCCATGTTTTCTAACTTCACGAACACATTCTCTTCCGCAACTAGTGTGAGAGAAAAACAGTTCTAAGCCGTTCCTCTATGCCTTTTAATTCTCAAGCTGTATATATGTCAACATGAGGACATTATAATGACATTTTATTGGAGTTCATTGATATAAATAATTATTATTGTGGTTATTAAACGTAATTATAATTGTATTAACTTGTTCTCTAATATGTAATGCAGTGGTCGTTAGCACTCGCTGAAATGTTCAAAGGGTAAGTGGAGCCTTCCCATGTGCACCGTCGTGTAGCAGGAAGAGGTAGAGAGCATACCCGCTAGCAGCTACGAGTGCACCATGGTCCACTGTGTTCTCTGCGGGTAAGAGACGCTAGCCCCTGGGTGCTCTGTGCTGACAACCCCTGACGTAGTGTAACTCTCGATGCATCATTTTATTTGTGGTAAAACTATACTACATACAGTACTTTAGTTTTTCGGTCGACTACTCAGAAGCTACCCTTCGGCGTATGTTCGAATCCTGTTTGGATTGATTGCTTTTATTCGATTTTATGTTTCGTGATTATCCCCAACGGTGAGGCGAATGTCAGTTAATCCCATGACGAATTATCCGCTTCATCTCGCCAAATACCACCTCACTAAATTCCTGTCAATGCTTAATAAGAGCGGAGTTGATAGATCGTCGCTAAGTAAGAGGTCAGATTAAGCTTATGGATGTACGAGTAGTCCTATGAGTTGTAATGGTGACTCTCTTGTATAGTCGTTGAGTACGATTTTTCCCATTTTTTACACATGTAATGAAAAAAAAAATGAGATAGAGGTATCTCTCAAGTTACATTCTGTCTCAATAAGCGTGATAATTTACACGAACGCGTAAAATCTGTTTACTCTCGTGTGCTATACAATGTTTCATTCGTTAATGGTATCTAAATTTAATTTTAAATTGTAGGACGTTTCTTTGTAATGTGTTACTTGTGACAATGTTATAAATGAATGAATATATAAATATTATTGCTGCTAATGTGTTGATTGTAATTGAGAGAATTATTTAAACATTTTTAATTCAGTACTGTGAGATAATAGTACATTATGCAACGAGCCTATAATGATAGTAATTAAGACGCAAGTATGGATATTTATGAAACGAGCGCAAGGGAGTTTCATAATATTCATACGAGCGTCTTAATTACCATTATAGGCAAGTGTCATACGATTTTTTATGCTCCACCATATTCCTAACTTGAAATTATTCAGATGTATACATTTTATTTGTATCTGACAAGATCGGAAGTGACCTTGTTCTAGGTCGTGAATTGTGAGATGTCCGCAGACGCGAAAGTATTGATTTTTTCCGAGGAACAATAATGTCATTGACCTTGATGTAATCCCGTTAAACTTGATATAACCTTGATTATTGAATTCGACATTGAAAAACGAGATGACAAATTGAATTTATTTGAATATTATTTACAATTAACGCTAATTATTATAGTAACAGAACATAACCTTCTGCGACAGTATTGGATTTCCACCCTCCGTTACTTTTCGCTAATTCTCTTTCGATTGCATATCCGAGAATAATCGATACTTGCGGTTTTATAACGGTACAAAGCTGACTTGTTATTGGCTGAACACCTGTAAGCTGAGTTGTCATTGGCTGAACACCTGTACTTTAATGAGTAGGTGTACTTTAATGACATGCATTAAAAGGTGTATAATTATTACATTTCGGCATGGTCGAGCATAAAAACTTATAATTTACTTCTGTAAATAAAGCCATTATTTAGGTTGCTAATGATGGCGAAATGAAGATAGTTTCGATACCAGTCATGGGTAAAGATTATTTTCTTTGTAATATGTTGGCCTCATTATTGTCACAAAACTCTTAGTAACTATAGGACTATGATGAAGAATGGGTAGAACAGAGAAAAATTCTCTCCGGCACCGGAACTCGAACCCGGATTTTCAGCTCTACGTGCTGACGCTTTATCCACTAAACCACACCGGATTCCAGTTCCGATGCCGGATTGAATTCCTCTCAGTTTAACTTCTACCTCTCACTTTTTCCCTTACTTATGTGGCATACACTCTGTGTAATGTGTCACAGAATATGTGACAGTGGCACAATGTCCAACACACTATGTACAGAGGTGCACTCATTACGAGTGACTAGCAACTAGCCACAAATGACTAAATGAACTGTTGAAAGAATGACTTGTCAGTAATAAATAGTAGACTTTGATGTGGACACATGAATTGTAAAATCTATCACATTGGACCACATGAGCCTCCGAAGTTCGGGTCGAATGTTTGAAATCGAAGACGATTGTATATTTACCATAACGTAATTGCCCAAGATAATGCCTATTCAACTACTACAGTTTGCTAGACACGCGTGGCACGAAATTGAACGACTGACTTGCTTGTAACTGCTTGGCTGCCGGGCTGCCTACACTGACGGGGAAGATATCAAGGAGGATAACAGATAAAATGATTAATTGCTTGATCAATCAAAGCCATCCGAGGTCGACCGCTAATTTTCGTTCGCTGCCGCTTCTTCTTCTTCTCCTTGAAGTCGTGGAGGCGGCGGTAGGAGGAAGCCTCCCCTTTTGAAATGCAAATTAATCACCGTAATTATCTGATTTATTTCCGCGAAAGTTTCCGAAGCGCCATGTCACGGTTTAACGATCCTGTGTACCGCAAACAACGGCGAAGCAGGAAGGGGCGTAACATGGCAAAACATTTCACAGAGCAACAGGATCGTAGGCGGTGATACGGGTCCCGGGTTGTTGCTTGTTTGTTGATACATTAACACTGATATATTGTCCAAACTGCACTCACAAAAGTATATAATATAAATTTCATATATAAACACAAACATCTTATTTTCTAAGATCAGTTAAAATTAGTAATAATGTTCGTTTATAAGTTTTAAAAATTAAATTAAGTATAATTTTAATATGCATACTTAAGAAGATAAGACGTAACAGGTTTCTGTGAAAAGCAGTTATTACACGGAATATTTTGATAGATTATATCATCATAGAAAACGTCATTCATTACTATTAGCCGCATGGAACAAGGGCGCTAACTTTCACTGGAACGAGTTAGTGTATGTAAAAAAATTTTCGAATAGTCATCGCGATAAATAATTTATTCTACACTCTCCTCCCTATACAGGGTGTAAGGGGTGTATATAAGTGCCATCCTTTTCATAGTCGTCGGGAACAGTCTACAGGATAAAAATGTCAATACAAAATAGGGTCAAAACTCGATAGTTTTCTCAGAAAAAGTCTTTTCTTATTTTATTTACGTTATACTGCTTATATCGTTAGTAAAATTACGAAAACAATTACATCAGTAGATATATTTAGCAAAGAGTTAATATTAGTTTAAATAAATATTTGTGTGTTTAAATAAATATTACATTTTCGTGAAATTAAATAAAAATGCATGCTTAAATTTGTTAATATCCTGGCGTGACAAACGTGGCAACGTTCAGCAGGCAGTACTCTGAACAGATGTAAGTACGAGGCAGCTGAGTTCAAGCTCACTGCCCGTAAGTCTACTGCCGAACGGATGACAGTTCAGTACAGGATATTCGATAAACAACTTACAATGTCATTCACAGTTTAGGAATATCATATGTTATTAATTTATGGAGAAAGTCGTCGTAATTCAAGTAAGGCAAGAAAGATGTACCGTCAACGTTTTCCTCAAAGAAAGTTACCTAATCGGCGAACTTTTGTAACAGTTTCTCAACGATTATTAGAAACTAGGAGTCTCTTACCCCGTTTCGAAAATCACACAACCAGAAATTTCTTTAAAAATGATACTGCTTTATGGAAGCGGAAGAGATTAAAATTTTGCATTTTAAAAGAATTTCGTATGATTTTGTGCAGTAAACCATTATTGTTTATTTTTTAGACGTACAATAAGAAATGGACAAATATTGCCAATGTTGTTAAATAAAATGGAAATTTACCATGAAGTTCTATTAATGAGATTGATAGTTTGTATTTTATATAAACAACGGTCTCCCCTCCCCCCCTCCATTATCTGTTTTGTACCGGTATGTCTGTATCCGCTTGAGCTGTACCGTGTACTTCTAAACTCCCTCCTCCCCATCCAGCAATGTTGCCAAACGCCTAATATTGTAAACTTTAATAATTAATTAAATATTGCAATTAGAAGAAAATTGTAAGGACATTTATTCTTCCTTATGACATGAACAATCATCAATTAAAATAATGGCTTACACTCTGTATAAATTTGTCTCTTTGTTACTAACTTTCAGCATATTTTTATGATTGGCAAGCAAAAGTTTTTTCAGCTAGATGATTCATCATGCTTTTGTCTTCGCATATTTATGTTGCAAGTACCAAATTCTATGCTTTTATTGTATAAGCATGGAAATTAGTCATATGTCAATTCTGCGACGTTATTATTATAATAGTTATATTTTTTGGATATGTAAATTAATGTATTAAAAATCTTTCCCTCAGTTTCTGGTGACAAATTATTATAATGTACAGTATATCGTCCTATCTCTAATATGAACTTTAAACAAAATAACAGGAAGAAGTTAACTGTTCATGACTTTGTCCTAATTTTGAAATTATATTACAGATCTGTTTATATGAAAATTATGTTTTAGAATTTTTACCAAATGGGAATTATAACTAAAGAGCGCAAATGAAGTGCGTATTAGGAGAATACAAGTTTACTAATTTATATGGAGTACTTTAATGACGTCACAAGTATGGGTGGAGTTACACTTCTTAGGTACGCTCATTTTACTTTGAAAACTCATGGTTGTGGATGTGATTTTGTAGCATTTATTTACCTTTCTTCGGCAGTCCTTTGCTTACTCCCGTACTTCTACACTTCCTGGCACATTTCTTAACATACTCTCTGCGTTCTTCACATTCATCCACACGTCCTCACTACTTTATTCGTGCTTCTGTGCTACGAGCAGAGTTCCTTTATTTCGTACCAAAATAATTCTTCTTATCCTTGCGTACTTCTTTACTTAATTTCGTAGAATTTATGTACCCTCACACCAAAATATCGGTAAGATATGCCAGAACCAAATAAGTCTCGACATTTAAAGCTGCAGTTATATTTTATTGAAGAGTTAGGATCTCAACACTTCTATACGGAAAATTTTATTAAGAGGAGAATACTTTTGTTATACCCGTACGTCTAGTTTCCTTGATTTTATGTTTTTTTGTCCATAATTTTAAGAATTTTTATTAGATACTGGATAGCGAAACAGACGACCAAAATAATTGACCGAAAAATTAATCTTTACGTAGACTAAAATAATTACCATCAAAGACAATTCTGGAATTTTCGAGCGAATATGACAGTCTGTTATTCATAGATTTATTCTTTGTCTGCAGCTTCAAGGTAGAAATACTGATTTTTTTATTATTCCTACGTAAAAATACGTCTTTTTAGTTTACTACAAACTATCGCAGTACCATTAAAACCGGAATAGTGCAGCATCGAACACCACACTTGAAATACCGTTAAAGAAGTTTCCTATCTTTAAAACGATCGATGTTACGAGGTCAGTCTATTTAAGCTAGAGATGGTTTCTTAGAATTTTTATAAATCACTTCACTACAGACAGAGATACTTCAATAACAAGAGTTTGTCCTAAACCAAACTGCTTGCAAAAATGCGAGAATCTTTTTGTGATGGTTCCTTTAGCCCCAACCAGTAATCCAATAATTTCGACGTTAGATGATATTTTTCATGTTTTTATAATGTTGTTTACGTGCAAATTATTTTAGAAAAGAGTGATCACACGAAAATGTCATAATATTGTACAAAATAGAATACAATAAAGTGTTCATACATAGTAAATATTCATATAAAGAGCTGAAGATGACGAAATAGTCGAAAATGTTTGTCCAATAAAAGTGAATATTTATTATTATTATTATTATTATTATTATTATTATTATTATTATTATTATTATTATTATTATTATTAATATAATAATATGTCTTATCAAAAGAATAAAAGCGATAAGTAATAGACTGAAAGCAACTAGTAAATGTATTGATTTTTCTTAACTTATCGGATCCATAAAAATGTCAATAAACTGGTATAATTTAAACGAAGTTTTGTATTGTATTATATTGTATTTATTTACATTCCAAGGTATTCGTACATCTCTTCGCAGCTAGAATATGGAACATGTCAAAAAAAAAACCTTAATAGTACTACGGTATAAAGTCTTAATTATAGTCAGAGTCTATTTGAAATATATAGGCTACAGAAGAGTTTTAAAATATAATCTACTAGGACGACACAAAATTTTAGTATCAATACTTAATACACCACATACATGTTTAATTAGCTTAGGAGAATGTGGACCTTAGTAGATTGATATGTAATCAAGGGGTAATGGATTAATTAAAGAAATCCAAGGTTTCGTCTCTAATTGACAGATTAATAGAGTGGTGCCTTTACGAAAATTTTCAATAATTAAATCGTTCATAGTTATCACCTACTTCCAACCTTTATGTTCTTCAGCCCGTTTAGTCCTCAGAGGCGATTGTGGTCTAACATTAGATATAATAACAATACTACTTGTGCATGTGGTTAGCATAGGTCAATGTTCCTACATAAACATCACAAAATAAATGTCGGATAAATGGGCTCACACCCAGCTTCCACTCGAGGGCAGTCAATCTCTGGGTCATTGTCGGAAATTGAATTCAGTTGTAGTGGATTCATAGCCAGAAATGCTACCGCTTGAACCATAGTGGAAAAAAAAATTATTTGTTTATTAAATCATTAAGAAATTGGATTCATGCACTTAATGGCAGTTGCAATTATTATTAATACATTAATTGAATGATGCATGTATGGAATGATTGAAAAATTGGTTTATTGTTGAAATGAATTGCTGATTGGCCTGTAGATAGATCGAGTTTTGTGTGTTCATAATTAATTTGTCAACTCTAGCTCGTTGCATGGAGATACGGTAGCACTGCAAGTGCGGAACTTTAATGAAGAGCAACCCGTACGACACAACCGACCTGGCGTGTAGAGGCCTGCGGTTCCCAATTACTCCACCCCTGCGACGGGGGAGCGAGCTAGCGATCACAAAACCGATACAGTCAGTATGCGGAGATTTGTTTTGCAACCAGGAGAGGCTGTCGGGACCTGAATGGCAGACAAATGGATTAACCGTAAACACTGTCACTTTTTAGTGCTTATCTCACAAAGACTCGTCCGTGTTGCAGTCTTGCTATGCGATGATATTGTACAACCATAAATTTTCAGTCTTGGAAACCGAAAGCCTGCAAATACCGTCTGATTGTTCCAGCGGTTTATCCTCTTTGAAAGCGGTGTTGTTTCTGAAATAAGGGTTGAAGTGTTTACTATCTTGGGCTCATCAGAAAGAAAATAATAGAATTTAAAATAATTGAAGAGGTGCCTGAAAAAAAAAAAAAAAGGCGCATTGACGGAAGTCATATTTTGAGATAAAAATCTTTTAAATTTTCTTTCGATTTCAGGAAGTTACTATGCATCTTTATGACTATAATTCTTACATTCTGATTTACTTCTAAGCTTCCTCATTACATTAAATTTATTTTCTAGGTTCTATACACAATTATTTTAGTAGTTTTAAGAAAGTAAGTACGTTACATGCCCTTTTTCCGCCCGACGGGCTTTTATGTAAATTACAGAACCAGTAAATACAATAATATTTATAAAGGTAGGCCCTAATATAATTATTGAATTTTAAAATGAATAGAAGAAGTGTTACAAATATGAAATAGGGTAACACAGGAAATAGTGTGATATGAAGGATACAGGGAAAGAACGAATTACGTCCATTTTTTTTCATCAAAAATGGTTTATGCATGTTGTGTGGAGTAGGATTTCATGTAGTCTACGAACAACAACAGATTTTACATTGGGCATAAAAGGAAAGAAAATGCTAAATACAGACTTTAAACTACGCTCCTGAAAAATTTGCTAACGTGGACAAACTCTTCTTTCCCTGTCCCCTCCTACGACCTGAGACGTATTGTATTCTAGCGGAAGCCTTCCGAATTACCATACACTGATACTGTCTTTCGAGGGAATGTGTTAGTTTGCAGTTAGAAGCTGAAATGTTAAAATATTTATCATTATTGCTTTTTTCCGAGGAAAGTTAAAATTTTGGCGCTAAGTTCCTTTTGAATATACATTGTTAGTTCTCAATGTTAGAAATATTAATGATATAATTCTTAAAGATAAATAATCTATGTTTATAGTGATGTATTTTTAAATTGATTTCGTTTTTAAATTGTGGTATGTTTTGAGATTATGATTTACAAGATCAGTGTGTCACAAATATGAAATGCTAGTATTATATCTTTGTACCCCGGTTTTCTATTTCGTTACTAGTGTTGGCATCTGTAAGAGGAGGGAAAGCCTGACTCTCCAACAAACTTTGAAAACAGTGAAACGAAAAGCCAATGCAAGAAGCCATAAAACAAGTTTGAGAAAAGACGTGAGAGACGATTTAACAGGATTCAGTATTACGGTTGGGAAAACACCTTCTAATGAAACTGCTGAATTCTTGTTCTGTGCTTTTTTTTTTTTTTTTTTTTTTTTTGTAAATAGATACCATTTTGTCATTGCAATTTTGTAAAACTTGTAACTTGTTAATAGTATTCCATATTTTTACCTCTATTTGTATGAAGGAAATATGTGAGATTTTGAGGAAATAATTTTTTTGCGAACATTTTATTACATCTTACGAACTTCTAAGTCCGGTGTACCATTCGCTGGAACATTCAGCAATAAACAGGACGATACTTTACGTTTAATATTCAAAACATCTAGTTCCAAAACGAAAAAACAATGGTATTCCATATTTGTAACATTCCTCTACCAGTTCTAGCTATCTTCAATATCTGAAATTACATATTGATTACATATTGTTTTTTTCTGAAGCAGCTGGATCTGTATATTCTTTGTACTAATTTTATGACACATTCTAAATTAAAAAAAAAAAAAACATGAAATATTTCTGAAGGATACCTACGACCAGCTGGCTGTAATCAGCTGTGCAATGTTTCACTCAAACTGCTCTACATACGCCTACATGTCATTTTCTAGCTATCGCCTCAATTTATGACACATTCTGAGTTTAAAAAAATGAAACATTAAGTTACTTAGGGTAATAAATATTAAGAGTAATAGAACGTTATTGCAGACTGCAAGAATAATATAGACTAATAAGAAATACGAGGAAAAACACTCATGACATAGTTTTTGTATGAATTCCGATTATTTTAATGACACGGTGTCAACTGCGCAGTTATCTAGAATCTGTAGATTTGTGACATTGATATGGAATTTGTTGAGATATGTCCAGAAATTCAACGGAGGTTATTCTGCCAATTCTTCTAGAGTTTAAGAAAATCTCGGAAGAAAATCAGCCAAGTAATCAACTCAAGTGGGATTAAAAACAAAGACTGGTCATAATCTCGGAGTAAGAGTCCAGAATGTAATCTGTCTGATTGTCCGTTTCACTCTATGTCTTGAATGCTTTGTGAGACATCATAATCTTGGAACGAGACAATAAAATAAAATAGTCAATATTTAATAAAAAGGGGAAAGAGGATTGAAATAGAAATGGAATAAGGTAAGGGGAAGAACATTAATTAAGTGTGGAAGAGTGTGAAATAGTTAGCTCTGAGGTAGCGTAAGTGCTGCCCATTTAAGCGATCCGTGGTTCGATTTCCGGTGTAGGCATTGGAAAAGGAAAAGGCTAGGTCACTGGTTGAGAAGAAACTGTCTATTGAAGGATGAATTGGAAGGAATGGTAAACGGGAGAAGAGTTCGGGGCAGAAGAAGTTATCAGATGACAGACGACATTAAGATATATGGATCATATGCGGAGACAAAGAGGAAGGCAGAAAATAGGAGAGACAGGAGAATCCTGGATTTGGAATGAAAGACCTGCCCTTGGGCAGAACACTATGAATGAATGAATGAATCTGTCGTGAAGGCACATATGATTTATCAAACACAAACGAACATATTTGAAGACAACATAGTTTGCCCCATCTTCAATAACTCCTCAAAATATTATGTTAGTTCAGAGCGGTATTTTCAGATCTGCCACCTGGTCGTGTGATTCACTGCTGGAATATAAGGGACCCCCCTATATTGAATATCTTTGAATTTCAATGGATTAAATCTGAGCCGTTCTGAGTATTTTGGTCCTAATGGGATTTGTTCACATGGTCCACAAAATTTCTTTAATGAAACTGCTGTGAAATCATCATTGCATGCGTACTTTACAAACATAGTATCTGGATTTCTTTTCGTGAACATAAATGTGTAACAGTCGAAATCAGAAAATCATATTTTGTTGTCTTTCTTATCAGCTTAACTAGTTTGTACACAGACACGAAGTCATCTTGCGTCATTACGTTTGAGTTAAATTTGTCTCCATCCTTCTGGATCGTGAACTGCTTGTATTCGATTCTTTGCAAACTTTTCAATTTTAGCAAAGTCACGATCAGAGGGCAGGTGTTAGTGACCTGCTACTTGAAAATGGTGCTCAATACTCTCAACGAACGTGGCATATCCACAATGCAGCTATGTTCCAGTTCTTGTTTCGCCATGGACAGTTATCTGAATGAACAACAAGATAGTACATACATAATAAATAAATTGGCTTAGAGTGCTCTCTTACATACAAGCCACAAATTCAGCATCAAAATAATCCTTTGCCACAATAAGTAATTATTATCGTTATCTTACCTCCAGATTATTTTTTGTTTCTGTGTCTTCCAATTCATTTGGTACGAGTTCATAGTCGGCCTGGTTGGCGCAGTTGGTATAGCGTGGCCTTTTATGCCCGAGGTTGCGGGTTCGACCCTGGGCCAGGTCGATGGCATTTAAGTGTGTTTAAATGCGACAGGCTCATGTCAGTAGATTTACTGGCATGTGAAAGAACTCCTGCGGGACAAAATTCCGGCAAACCGGCGACACTGATATAACCTCGGCAGTTGCGAGCGTTGTTAAATAAAACATAACATTTAACATTTGGTACGAGTTCCTCTGAACACTCTGCACTAATATCAGTAATTTCTTCATCATTTCCACACACAAATAACTTCCTTTCACTGGGTCGCAATTCTCTACATTAATCGTCATTGCCTGCCATCTTAAATCCAATTGGCACAGGATTATCTAACTCAAAAAGTATCAACTAACACAGAAATTTAAAACAAAACTGTATTGTTATGTAATTTGTCGAAAGGTAACACTACTCGTACATACAGAAACTAGAAGGCATAGAACTTTATACTGTAGATGATAAAATGTCAATTTTTACCAAAATGTGGCATAGGACTATCTCATCCCAAGCCCTTAATTTATTTTTCTCTTCATTGAGTTGGTTCAGTGGCTGAGTTTTAAAATATGATAGTAGGATCAATTATTTCGGCTGTTTCTTTATTTATATTTATAGCTGTGATATCGATCCTACAATTACTCCCATCAGCAATACAATGAACTTCCTCGTGGACTTCTAAATTTTTAGATCGAAGTGCATCTGCGATCATAGACGTGTGGTGTGACGTTTTATTCTGAGTGCTTCTCACTATGGGCACCTACCAATCACGTGTGGTGGTGAAGTTTAATACTCACCTCAGTGTCTGCAGTGGGTTGTGTCTGTAGAGCGACTAAGGGAGAACGTATTGGTGCCACCATCGCTATCATTTTTAGCATTTCTCTCCACTCAGAACTCGATAATCCTTCATGCTTTATGATTCATGAGTTAGCTGTAGGTACTTCTTCAAACAATACTCTAGAAATTCCTTTCTGCAAATGCCTTCCATGATCATGATTTCTTATCCTCTTCGAACTCTTGGCAGACCAAATAAATGCCTTAGTAAGCTGCCTTGATCGTCCAGATAACTTTCGGCTATAAACATGTCTCATTATTTTAATTTTTCGGTGGTTTACAAACAAAGTGCATAGCCTTTCAAGGTAAATACAGCATAATAATAATAATAATAATAATAATAATAATAATAATAATAATAATAATAAACAATAAAGCCATTGAACAGGTTCGAAGTTTTAATTATCTAGGATGCGAAATTTCATCTATCCATCAAGGAGATATTGAACATTAAGTACACAAGTTTCAGAACTTGTGTGGAACAATCAAAAGAACATTGCAAAATAAAGTTAGAAAGGAAACATTACTTAAATTCTACAAAACAATGACATTTACTTGTATTAATGTATGGATCAGAAAATTGGACCATGAATGCCAAAAATAAGAGAATGGTTGAAACATCGGAAATGAAATTCTTACGTTATGTAGCTGGATATACCCTAAGAGACCAAGTACGGAATGATGTTATACGAGGTAAGCTGCATATAACTGACTTAAGTAGTGTGATTCGAGAAAAAAAATGATTCCAACATATACAAAGAATGACACTATCAAGACCAGCTAGATGCCTTTATGAATACAAACCAAAAAGAAAACGTATTGGTCGACCAAGACTACGATGGGAACACGACCTCTGAGCCGGAACGGATCGAAATCGGTCCACCTTAAAGTAGATGATGATGATGATGATGATGATGATCACAAATCGCTCTTTTCAGAGAACTACTTTTTTCTTATTTTACTCGAACCGTTTCCCTGGTTTCACTACAACTGAAAGTCTTCATCTAATATGTTAACTGATATCCATAACGATTCGAATGGGTTTGACTTTAAAATATTGAAAATATAAAAACAACATAGTCCTTACATCAAGTCATGTACGTATTTATTAGCTCCACAATTGGGTATACACCCGGTGGCAGTGATACATAATATACAATAATAACATTACAATAATTATATTAATAAAATTTAGAATAATTACAGCAATAAAAAATAAAATAAACGTAAATTTAATTCTAACTATGAATAAATAGTTGCAATAAACCTAGGCCTATAACTAAAAAATAAGCTATAATAACGCCTACAATAAGCAAAATTAAACCTAACTTATAAGTACTTCTATTAAACCCAACTATTACCAACTTAAGTAATTACATATCATCTTTATTAATTGCATACCAATAAGAGATTTATTCCAAATTCACTTAATTGCATATAATAACTACCTAGTGATTTTTTAAACACATTTTACACCAGGTGTATATTCTAATAGACGTTTTTCCTTTCCCTTCTTAAGTCGGTACAATACAAGTCTGCGATCCCTTCCTTGAGATTACAATAGAATTTATTTCTGCTCATACGTTGTAAACGCATGATTGTGTTACTAAATAGGGTACGTGACGTAATATCCAGTTGAACATGCAGTTATATGATGTAATAAAGCAGTCTGTATTGCCTAATTTGTTGCAGCGATCCGAGAAAACCGCCAATTCTACAAGAATTCTCTTACTAGACCCTCCACTAAAAATATCTATAAGGAGACATTTTATATCCTCGCCGCGGAAATGGAAAACCATTTCAACCATGCTATATATATGTATGCAGAGGCGGGTGGATCATATCATCGATAAGAAGGGGGTGCTAGGGGTGCCAGGAAGAAGTCATATAATAAAATAGTACCTGCTCCTTGGAGGGTTGTACCTCACGCATCTTATATACGTTCAACAGAAAACAAATGCAAGCAGCAGTTTCTCAAATTATGGAAGGAAGTGTAAATGGGACGATAACAGAATTTGTTGAGAGTCGATACCTCACATTGCTGCTGAACCTCAAGTCAGTACATTCTTTATTCTCATGCACTAAATTACATTTGTAGATTATCCGCTATCACGCCAAATAGAGATTACAGAATGGTACAAAATAACATCAATTGAAATTGTTTGATGATGACTTGGTATCGTTAGCAGAGCATGAAGACCATCTTCAAAGACGTCTTCATCAATTTAGTACCACAGAAAATAAACGCAACATGAGCATATGATTTCAGAAACTCTCAAAAGATGCAAGTTAGTAGAAGAAGGAAATGTAATTGAATAAATTATGAACCTTACTGTATATACTTCGGAAGTAAACTATTAAATAGCAGAGATATTGTAAAAGACGTTCAGAATCAAGCCGTGAAAACAGCCAAAATTTCTGAATACCGGTTAAGTCATAAGTTACGTCATTTTGAGAAACAAATTCATGGCTTGAGACAGGAAATGAAAATGTATTGAACTGGCGTGAAACCAATCCTCCCTACTACGCCGCGGAGATTTGAGATGAAACTAAAAGAGCTAAACAAATAATTAAGTTGGTGGAATTGAAAAATCTAAGAGTGATTACTGGCATCACTCTTTGTGATAGGCAAACCAAATTATCCATTATGTAGCACGTATGGGCAAATATAGAAATGAATACAGAGTCTTAGTTGGGAGGCCGGAGGAAATAAGACCTTTGGGGAGGCCGAGACGTAGATGGGAGGATAATATTAAATGTATTAGAGGGAGGTGTGATATGATGGTAGGGACTGGATTAATCTTGCTTAGGATAGGGACCGATGGCGGGCTTATGTGAGGGCGGCAATGAACCTCCGGGTTTCTTAAAAGCCATAAGGAAGTAAGTGTATCACGATAATAAATATTTAAATAATTTTAGTTTTGTCCTTGAAATGTGCAGAAATTTGATAATAACAAAAGTAACTTTTCATTCTGAAAAAGAATTTTAAAAGGTTACAGCCCAGTTACTTTATGGTGACAGCTCGTCGACGCGAGAGAGGAGAAGGTTCGACTGTGGGAGGGAGACCGATCCGAGATGGAGGGAATGGAGGAAGGGAAATACAGTCATATTAGAAATGAAGTCTCACGTTGCAGCGTCTGCATAATTTTGAGCTCCTGTCACTGTGTTCACTTCATACTCCGGATCAGTAGTCACTAATAAACATTAAAGAAGTAAACTAACATGGAAATACAATGAGCAACAGTTCGGAACAATAGTCACTAATAAACACTAAAGTAGTAAACTAATGGAAATAGCCCTACAATGAGCAGGAGTTCGGTACAATAATAAACAATAAAGAAGTAAACTAATGTGGAAATACAATGAGCAGCAGTTTGGAACAATAATCACTAATAAACACTAAAATAGTAAACTAATGGAAATACAATGAGCAGGAGTTCGGAACAATAATAAACACTAAAGAAGTAAACTAATGGAAATACAATGAGCAGCAGTTTGGAACAATAATTACTAATAAACACTACAGTATTAAACTAATGGAAATACAATTAGCAGGAGTTCGGAACAATAATAAACACTAAAGAAGTAAACTAATGGAAATACAATGAGCAGCAGTTTGGAACAATAATTACTAATAAACACTAAAGTAGTAAACTAATGGAAATACAATTAGCAGGAGTTCGGAACAATAATAAACATTAAAGAAATAAACTAATGTGGAAATACAATGAGCAGCAGTTCGGAACAATAATCACTAATAAACACTAATGTGGAAACACACTGAGCAGCAATCTAATCACTATATTTAACAGTTAATCACTAATTAATAATGAAATATACTCATGCGGAAATATCGGTAATGTTCATCAGTGCTTCACTGTTACCTTTCCCACCACCATCATCATCACCATCATCATCATCTTCATCATCATCCATGTAAAAGATGGAGCGGCCTTCTTCTCTGTACTTCTTTATTTTCCTCAAATACTGCAAACTTTTGGCCCTAATGCTGTGATGCTCAACCAGAATTTGGCGATTATTTTGTGTTTTTTATTTCAATGAAATCCTAATTTCAAAATAACTTTCCTCAAAGTCGAGATACCTCCCTGAAAGTCGACAGTCTTTCAATTTCAATAATGTATATATTTTTTTTAAATGTGGGCCGCTAATATAGAACTCGTGCTTTGGTTCGTCTTATGACAGCTTCATTAAAGTTGCCCACAGTTGATTTTGGCGCCGATTATCAATGTCTTTAGTCTCCCTTATTATTTGGCTAATACGGCTCTCAGACACAGCGGTAAACTCTGCTACAAGTTTTCCAACATTTGTTACGTTCTTTCTTCCGACGCTATCTTCATAAAGCGCTACACGTTGCTCACGACTTCTCGCGACTGCAAATGCAATACCCGACTTTTCAGTTTGCTTCTAACAGGGAGCATTTTCATAAACAGAAAATAGCAGTGAATCTAGACAATAAATACTACATACCAAACAATACAAAACAGAAGCACACAACTATTTAAGTAACTAAATGAAATGTACGTAACAAACACACTAAATTGCAATACACAAGACAGTGGTGGTGTACTACGTCCTTAGCGCGACTGTACGCCCATGCTAACGTTCCCGAGATGTGACCGCTAGCGCAGCCAGGGGAAGACTAAAAGGAACACCCCTTCGAACAAACAGTGAACTCGCCCAAACCACTGCGTCGCCAGGCCAGAGCTGTCACCATAAAGTAACTGGCCTGTACATTTGTCGGATCAAATTTCTGCACATTTAAAATAAAATTCTTTTAATTATTTATTATCGTAATACAATGCTCTCCAGGGCATATACTGTAGAGAATTAAATCAATCGTTTTCCCAAACAATATAAAACAATTTTTAACTTGAAAGAGAAACAAAAACGAGCAAAATTACCGGTATATAAAACTTTGTTGTTTGAAATATCTCAAAGAAAACCCCCCTGAAATTAGTGACTTTACTTACGGTTCAGCCTGTATAAAGGTAATAACAAAAATAAAACTAATAATCGAGATAAGGTTTGTAATGCTAAGTTAGATATTTCTTCTGTAACCAAAACTTCCAGAAAGGTCCTATGGCTTTCTGATCCTCTTGTACAACGAGTCTTTCCTGGAGATAATCGTATACGTGGTCGAAAGGCGGTGCCGATTACACTAACTCATTCTAGTGAAGCTTTGCCTTTATTTGTCTCATAAGTCCTCATAGCCTTTAAAGGGGATATCTTTGCATAAAATTTACTTTCTCAATAATAGCTAAAGAAAATAAACTACAAACAATATTACATAAAGAAAAATAATGAAGTGCAGTGCTGTGAAACGCGTATGGTCATTTATTTTCATTGAATGTTCTGACCAAGGGCAGGTCTTTCACTGCAAACCCAGCATGCTCCAATCTTTCCTATTTTCTTCCTTCCTCGTTGTCTCCTCATATGATCTATATATCTTAATGTCGTCTATCACCTGATGTCTTGTTCTGCTCCGAACTCTCCTTATGTTTACCATTCCTTCCATTGCATCCTTCAGTAAGTGCTTGGGCTAATTACCTGGTTGCGTTTTTTCCGAGGTTTACCCCAAACGTAATGTGAATGCAATGTAATCTATGGCGAATCCTCGGCCTTAGCTCGCCAAATATCATCTCGCTATCACCAATCTCATCGACGCTAAATAACCTAGTAGTTGATACAGCGTCGTTAAATAACTGACTAAAGTTAAGTCCTTCAGTTAGGTAGTTTCTTGTCAGTCAGTGGCCCAACCAATTCCTTTTCCTCTTCCTGACCAGTTTGAGCATCATTCTTTCTTCACCCACTCTTTCCAACATAACTTCATTTCTTATTCTGTCTGTCCACTTCACACGTTCCATTCTTCTCCATATCCATATTTCAAATGATTCTATTCGTTTCTCTTCATTTCGTCGTAATGTCCATATTTCTGCCCCATACAATACCACACTCCATAGAAAGCACTTCACTAGTCTCTTTCTTAATTATTTTTCCAGAAGTCCGCAGAAGATGCTTCTTTTTCTATTAAAAATGACTTGGCATTTGCTATCCTCCTTTTGACTTCCTGGCAGCAGCTTATGTTACTGCTTATACAGTGAGTATACTAACTGGCTCCACAGGAGAAGTGACAAGCAGAATGCGGGGACTCGAGAAGTTGTGTTGGTATCGTGCAGGTAGAGTCAATGCCCTTGATCGCATTGAATAATGGGGGGGGGGGGGTAAGAGGGAACGAGAGAGGAGATGTAATATTCCTACGTTCAAACCTGGTACTTCACTGCCGAGTCGAATACTGCCGCTTGTTTCACTGCGGAGCCAGTTAGTATACGCATTGTAGTACACCCCAAGTATTTGAAGCTGTCCACTTGCTCTACTGCCTCATTTACAGTTCACAAGTTTACATACTTTATATTTCTAGCTATGATCGTGGTCTTCGTCTTATTTTCATTTATCTTCATCCCATACTGCTCACAGCTATCATTTAGCTTTAGTAGTATATTCCTTAATATTGTCTCCTCTTCTGGTAACAACGCCATATCATCAGCAAATCGTATGCACTTTATTCTTTTTCCTCCTACTATAACTTCTCCGGTGTTCTAAAAACAGTTCTGTACTAAATCCTACAAGTAAATGTTGAACAGGGTTGGTGATAAAGGGCATCCTTGACGTACTCCTCTCCCAATTGTGTGAATGGTATAGTGAGAAAATATGTTCATCTTCGTGGCATTAATTTCTTAGATTTTTATGTGCAGTATTAATATATACCTATGAATGATAACCGCTGTTTTGTGTCCGTTATACCCTGATAAATGGATATTCATTTTGAGATTCGACTGACAGAACTGTTGTAACCATTTTAGTCCACTGTTGCATGGAGGAAACCACTGAAGCTTGAAAGTGGGGGCCGGCCAGGCCAGGCACATCTTCCAGCGAGGAGAGCCGCCGCACGCTGAAACAAGATGAAATCTTTGCCGCAAATCCCTGCGGGTCTGCCTTTCTGTCTCAACTTCCGCGAAAGAGTTGTGTTCCTGCAGAAGACCAATAGAGTCGCGGTGCTGTCCTCTAGCAGTGAGCTCTCCATTTCCGACAATGTGTCTACACATTTTATTGTGCTGTTTTTTGTGACTTCGATATTAGAGAAACATTGTGTAACAAAAAATTACAAACATACACGAAGTTTTATGTACGCCCTAACACACATGGCATACAGTTACAGAAGAAATATTCACATTTCTTTCAAATAGATACAAAAAAGATGAAGTACGGAAAGAACTAGGATTACAAGAACAGAATGAAGCCATCAATGCACACAGCAGAAATTGGATACAACTTATCCATTGAAGGGCAGATGTTAGGATCTCTTGAGCAGTCTTAACGCTACAACCAAAAGAAATACGAGACCTGAGAACAGCAAAGAATGGTTGTAGGAATGGAATCGGAAGGGTTTAACAAAGTGCAGATCGTGAAAAAGGAAAAGAAGAGGAGGGAGAGCAGGAAGAAAATGTGAAAATAAGGTCGCATCTTACTCGTTTGAGCGAGAAGGCACAGAAAATTAATACAACTATAATGATAAATAAAAGTAAATTAATAATGAATAAAACTAAGTTAACATTGTCCAGTGCTGTGACTGGAATGTTCACATATTCAGCTTTGATTCCATGTTGGAAAGATAGGATTCATCTCTGCCCAGTTTATGTTCTTTGGATTTATTCTTGTTTTGTCTTAGCGCCAAATTCATATATATGATTAAGGACTCTAATTTCAAATTGAATCATCAGTTGTTGAAATCAAATGAGTAATATTTTTGCATTTTTCAATAGAAACAAAAAACTTATCTGTCTTATTATCATTATTATTATTATTATTATTATTATTATCATCATCATCATCATCATCGTAGTTGAAACACAACACTATACTGCTCTATGAAAGCAGAAATAATTCATCTCTTGCGTAGGCGTTGGATTTGAAATAATACTTAATTTTTGTGGTTTATTTTATTTCAGCAATTGAATTAAGATTATTGAATTATAATTTTATTTTACCTATGTTGAACACAGAAAACTGAATAATCATAGCACATCACAACTTAAAAAATACATTATTTTCTGACAAAGTATTCTAAATCTGTGCATTGAAATAATTTAGCCTGTCTCCAGGAAAGAGAGTAGCTCCTCTTAAAAGTGATCTTACTTCAGGTGACACATATTATGTCACATTATCCAGATATTCCAATCTGACTTGACATTGGCACTCTGTTAGGTGATAGATAGTTGGGATACTGTCCATTAAAACTAGAATGATTACTTTATGACTTTTACTTAAAGAAAGGCACGTGATACTACGTCATCAATGTATTTATTTCAAACTTCTGGGTGCAAAGATGACTTTCTTATCTCGATGTTCTTTCATATTCTTGGATGAAACAAATTATTTTTCTACAGATTGTATTATCACATCTGCCTTTTTATATGTAATGTACTGCCAATAGCACATTAACTCTTACATTTTCCACTCACAGATTATTTTTTTTTTTTTTGGAATGAAATAAATCAGTGACATATTTCAAGGTCAGACACGATAATACCATAACCTGTTTCATCCGCTATAAACTGAGGTATAAAATTCAGTGGGAAAACAAAAATATAAAATTTTGTATTATTTGATTTCAGCAATTGACTGTTCAGTTACATTGCTATAAAATGTAGGATAAAGATGTTATCTATACATGACCTTTCAGACACAAACCCAGTTTATGTAGCTTACAGAGAGTCCTATAAATATTCTAATTTATGCAGTAAAATATTGTGCAGAACTACATCAAACGCTTTACTGAAATAAAAGTATACTGAATCGGTTTGACCTTTCGTTTCAACTACTATACTGCTACAATCTAATTGAAATACAGGGTCTTTCACAAGTAACGAGTCTATCGACAAATCAACTATTTTGGATAATTTTTTGAAATGATGTTTATCCTCACGAGAAAGAATCCTTCCCGGTGCCGTAGAGTCGATTTGGAAACAAACACTCCCTCCTCCCGCCGCCATAGCAAGCTACTTACCCATGTGTAATGTGCATTTAATGCCAACTTAAAGTGGCCTGGAGCATGGCCTTCTACATGCCAAGGATAATGGCACACGGCCATGCCTGTTTATATATATATATATATATATATATATATATATATATATATTTATTTATTTATCTATTTGTTATTGAACATAACAGGCAATGCCCAATTACAATGTTCAAGACTGACAATTGATATATTATACACATTGTTATGATAGATTGGAATGATAAAATCCCATGCAGCTCGCCAGAGTCCATGTAGAGTTTATACGTCGCTTATGTTTGTGCATTCAGCAGAACGGAAGACATGTTGAAAATTGTGCACCATAATTTGTCAACAATTAAAACTGCTTTAACATTAATGTGTTTTAATAAAGGTTTAAAACACTAACCATTCTTTCATTCAATAGCTCTGAGGGGAGGGAGTCTTTGTTTCCAACTCGACTGTACGGCACCTGGAAGGGTTCTTTCTCGTGAGGATGAACATCATTTCAAAAAGTTATCCAAAATAGTTGATTTTTCGATACTGTCGTTAATTATGAAAGATCCTGTAGATAGTTGTAATGGATTTAGATTTATAAAATCCAAGTTGTGCAGAATTTACTTTGTTTTCAAATGAAATGTGTTTATGAATTATGATTTCGATAATTTTTTAGACATTCTTTAAAATTGAGATAGGTCTGTAATTGCTTACTTAATTTCTTTTGCAATTTTTAAGAATTATTGCTATTTGTTTCCAAAGTGTAGGAAATACCCCAGTTTTCAGACTCAAATTAAATATGTGAGCTAAAACGTGTATAAGAATTATTTATTTATGAAGTAATAATACATGTATGATTTGAGGCTTTCTCGGCGTTGGTTCGCTAATATGTTTTCGCGGGATATCAGCCGAGTTAAGATTTTGGAATGCTCGGCTTGTGTGTGGCTGAGTCTCTGAGACTCAGCCACACACAAGCCGAGCCACTTCTTCCGCTACGTAGACGACACCTTCGTGATCTGGCCGCACGGACAAGACAAGCTACAAGAGTTCCTACAACATCTCAACAGCATCCACGCGAATATCCAGTTCACCATGGAGGTGGAGTCAGAGGGCTCACTGCCGTTCCTGGATATCCACATACACAGGAAAGCAGATGGTACTCTCGGACATGGCGTGTATAGAAAGCCGACGCACACAGATCTGTACCTGAATGCACTCAGCCTCCACCACCCTTCGCAGAAGAAGTCCGTCCTGACCAGTCTACTACATCGCGCCATAGTCATTTCCGATATCAACAACTTGCCTGCAGAAATGGACCATCTTCGTAGAACACTACAGCAAAACAACTACAGCCGGAGAGACATCAGCAAAGCCCTCAAACAAGTTACCACGAGATGTAACACAATAGACTTAGACAGCAAGCAAGAACCGACAAAGAAAGCTTTCATTCCATTCTGCGGGAGCGTGTCACACAAAATAAGCAGAATCCTCCAGAAGGTTAATATCAAAACCATCCATAAACCACAGAGCAAAATCCGGAGTCATCTACGTCAGGTTAAAGACAGTCAGGGCTTAAGGACTCCAGGGATTTACAAGATTCCATGCGAGTGTGGCGAAGTATACATAGGGCAGACTGGCCGCACAATAGAAGACAGAATCAAAGAACATAAGAGCAACCTGAGGCTGTATTACCCGGAAAAATCTGCAGTGGCGCAACACAGCATAGAAAAGGAGCATAAAATACTGTTTGACCACACCAAGGTCATTAACAAATCAAGCCACTACTGGGATCGTACAATCAAGGAGGCCATAGAGATCAAGCTGGAGAAAAACAACTTTAACAGAGACAGTGGACTCCAGCTCAGTCAGGCATGGACACCGGCCTTAGACCAACTCAGGCCCTCTTACAATCAAGGTCATGAAGATCACGGACCGAGGACGGCAACCGATTCCAACCGGCGGAACAGGGCTCGCCGCCCGCCAAACTTCACGCAGTAATCCCGGGAGGGGCGGAGCTTACGAGCGATGACAATTCCCGGCCCCGGATTGGCCGATCCGCCAACCAATCCCGTTTCACCTGAGACAGCCACATCTATATAACCTTTCGACTTTCTGTTCGGACATCACTTCCCTGAAGATGGCTGCAGAGATAGCAGTCGAAAGCTTGGAGCATTCCAAAATCTTAACTCGGCTGATATCCCGCGAAAACATATTAGCGAGTAATAATACACTTAGAATAATTAAAACGTATAGGCTATATTAATGGATTTGAGGGAGGTGGGATATAATGGTAGAGACTGGATTAATCTTGCTCAGGATAGGGACCAATGGCGGGCTTATGTGAGGCCGGCAATGAACCTCCGGGTTCCTTAAAAGCCAGTAAGTAAGTAAGTAAGTACAGGCTATATTAACAACTACTTTTTTAGAAGTAGATCTAACCTATGTATTTTGAGTTTAAAGTATGAACGTTACAATATTAAGTGTACTTAGGTTGCGCTTCTATTTTTTAAGTAATTATAATTTATTTTATTCTTGCATTTGTTTACATGTCAGAATTTATAAATATCCTTTACGCTTATTTCCTTTGTTGTTACCGGTATCCATTAGTTGATTTGTATATTAGTTATGAAGATAGATGCACCAAAGCGTCCAATCAATTATGTGGCTATTTCAAGCTAGCACATTTTTTTAATTAGAAAAAGTAAATTTTCTTCAATTGTTACTTCATTTGTGTAGTCAGAAAATGTCATCAGACTTCCTATATTATGAAGTGCGCCTGGTGTTCTGTCTAGCATGCAATGCATTAGGAGCAACCGCTTGAAAGTCGGATATTTGGTCCGATGTTCAACCTCGCCGGTTATTCTGCGACCGGTCGAATATAAACCGGTTCTAAGCGCTGTTCTGCCGCTCTCTACTGTTCGCTAACACCGAAAAAACAGCATGCCTACCTCCTATCGAAAAGCAAATGCAATATGGAATATGCACAGTGTGATGTTTTCTTTTGTCCGGTGCGTTAAATCCAAGATCTGTTACATCGGGGTTACGTTAAATGCTGGTTTATTGTATATTTAAAAGCGGCAGGGAACAGTATACCAAAGGGAAGCAAATGAGCATGTGTCATGATAGAATTATAAATATGAAATATAAAGTCCCAATTGATTATCCAAAATGATTTACAAGCCACTGACACACTGTTTCGAATGATAGATGCCTACAAATGAAGAGGAGCGACAAAAAGTCTCCCTAGCAGAACGATTGAGAAATAAAAATACAGGAGACCTGTATGTGTTTTACGAAGGATAATAATATTTAGATTTGCGTCAGCTAGTGGTAGTCGAGTGTAAGCGTTATTATAGTCGGTGCCAACTCTTAGTTATTTGTGCTGCTACAATAAACTACTACTTCGTGGAAAAAATTATCAGATCTCACGGATTTAGTCTTTTGAAAAAGTAACAATTGGTTGTAGCCTCTCATTACTTCTTGTACCAGTGATGTGATATATTAAAAATGACATTTTTGACACATGACGGAATTATGACATTATTTATAAAACTCCACACCAACAACAGTTTTGTCACCAACTTCATTTCTATTTGCCATGATTTGAAAGCGGGACAAGGAATAGTTCTTTCGTTAGCTATTTAACAACGCTATTTCAACTACTAACGTTACTTAGCGTCGATGGACTTGGTGACAGTGAAGTGGTATTTGACGAGATGAGGCCGAGGATTTTCCATTATATATTTGACATTCGCCTTATGGTGAAGTAAAAACTCAGGAAAGAAAAAAACAACCAATTTACCAGTCCACGCGGAAATTGAACCAAAGTCCGAATGTAGTTCTAGATTAACAGGGCAAACGCGCTATCGCTTGGGCTACGCGAGTGGCAATTTGGTTATAGAAAGATGCATTATATACAGAAGTGGCAAAAAAAACCGGACCGACCCTTGTAGCTGATTTAAGAGCCTTTTTCACAGTGACAGCACGATAGACCGGTCACTAAGACTTTCGTGGTTCGAATCCTGCCTGGGAAGTAAACTTTTTTTTGTTCCTTATTCAAATTTATTCCCAATACTTTTCGATTGCAGCGATATTTTACTACTTAATTAACTTATTATTCCCAACCAGCTTATTTTCTAATGACTTTCGAAATGGGCTACGTCAGCAGTCGAAATTATAATAATTTCAATAGATTACTCGCTATCTTGCGAATGCGGGCGTGGCATGCGCAGTGGCTCATTTCGGGGCTTTGATTATTCCGTCGGTCCGGTTTTTTTGCCACTACTGTACACGTATATAATGGGAAATGGTTAATTACCATTCTTTGAACTACAAAGGTTATTTAAGTCTACATACATTGAGTCGATGGTTTCATGATGAGAGAATAAATTTGGAATTAAAACTGTAGAGGTAGCCTATGAAAATGAAGAGGTGCTGCTTATTGATCGGGATATAAAGCACCACTCAAATAGGCTTTTCGTACCAGTATTGAAATGAGCTACGTGTCTACTGTACGCCAGCCTTCAGATTCGTATACCATTGGTGGTATGCTGTAACTCACAGATCTATATGAATCAGGGAAGAGATCCTGGGAGATTTCGTTGCCTACAATGCAGATCTATGATTCATCTAGAATTCACCACCATGCCAACTACCAGTCTTTGGACAGAACTGCGAGAAACAACTGCACCATGGCGGGCGATTGAACCGACGTCGCGCGAACACAAGTGGTGCCCTAATTTTCGGACGGAAATAATAATTAACAGAAATTTTGAAGAGTGCTGGTGCAATGACGAGGAAAACGATAAAATCTAGAAAAAAATCGGGGGTTGCTGTGTCGGGGATACGTCCGTCGGTTTTACGTGAATACTTCTGGCTTAAGTCGACAGATATAGACGAGATCTTTGGTTTGGTGTCAAAATCAACGCGCTGTCACATCGGAGTTGCGAGATATACTGCCCGGAAATGTTCGTCCACTCCCAAGATGGCGCCAGTCGCCGTGAGCCCATACATGAGGCCAACTCAAAGTTATGCTCGCAACGTAGTCGTATACCCTATCGAATGAGACCACATTTATTTCAATCGTGTTATTAGTCACGAAGTTATGGTGTTGGAATGGATCACGCTGCAAACGTTACTTCGCCTTTCCGTCTAATTTCAACAACTTATTCACGAGATCTTTTCTTTGGCATCAAAATCAGCTCGCTAGCACATCTGACTCGCGAGATATAGTGCTCGGAAATTTTCACCCACACCCGACCCACTCGTGCCTCGCACGTGCTCGGCATCAACTCAAGGTCATGATCGCATAGTAGTTGTATACGCAATCCAATGATACCACATTTATTTCAATCATGTTACGAGTCACGTCCATAAAGTAACTTTCCCACTCGTCCCACATCTAGCAAATCATATGTTGCGCGAAGCGACTGCGTGTACGTGATAGAGTAATGCCTTGGCATGGCGCATGCGCTAGCGGAACTTCCCGAGTGATCTCAGTAGCTTCGTTGCATTGGTTGAAAATGGACGTTCCTATTCCAGCTCCCGCCGCCTGTGAAGTGCGATCAGCGATAAAGTTTTTGAATGCACAGGCATAGCGCTGATTGAAATTGATCGCCAGCTGTGCCAGGTCTGCATTTCTGGATTCGCACACACGTGCTACATGTCCTGTCATCTCAAACGTCTGGATTTAATGTTCCTAATTATGTCGAGTCAAGAATACAATGCGTGCATCTGCGTTGTGTAACTATCTCCATTCTCCTGTAACTTCATCCCTCTGAGCCCCAAATATTTTCCTAAGAATTTCAAGCTACTCCTTTTTAATTAAGAACAGTGAATTTCCTACAATTACTCCATTTGTGTAGATACAAAATGTTATCAGGGTTCCTGTATGGTAAAATGCGCTTGGTTTTCTCTCCTCTATATCTGTGGTTCTGTCTAGTCAGGCGCAATCGCTTCAAGGCCGGATATCCGAACAATTCCAGTAATGGAATATGGTGCTGCATGTTGGGATCCTTACAGATTAGAATATATTAAGACACAGGAAAAGATTAAAAAACAGGCTCTCAAGTGTTGTCGGAAAAATTCACCATTAAAATGGGACACACTCACGGACAGGAGAATGCGAATTCGATTATGCGCACTGTTCAGAACATACAGAGGTGAGTCTGCCTGGAGAGAAATAAAAAATAGGTTGCAGCCGCCAAATTACTCTTCAAGGAACGACCACTCATATAAACTGAGGGAAAGAAGGCAGAGGACGGACACTGGAAAGTTTTCTTTTCTCAATCGTACTATCAGGGACTGGAATGCTTTACCTGCAGACTTACTAAAGGCTTTACCAACAACCAAAAATATATTTAAAAATAGGCTTAAGGACCTTACTAATAGACGGTAATTATACACAGTATTTAAAGGTTGTAAATGATATGTTGTTATTGAAGGGTTGTATCAGTGAAGAAGTGTGTTGTGTCAGAGAAGTGTGTTGTGTAAGTGAAACGTGTTCCTGTCAGTGAAGCTTTATAGTTTATAGTGGCAGTGCAAAGTATTTGAACAGTGAAATTTTTTTGAAGTGTTAGTGAAATCAGGATAGAATCAGTGAAATGTGTCGTAGTTCCAGTGCAGTGAGTGAGTTGATAGCGAAATGAGTGTAATGTTGAAAGGTACTTGTGCAGATATGATCATATCATACTCATGGGTTTTAGTTCGATCTTAGTTTTAAGATACAAATTAGACTTATTTCATATGTTATTTTAAGTGATCGTTTCATTTAATTTAGGATATTCCCTGTCGTTGTTATTATTATTATTATTATTATTATTATTATTATTATTATTATTATTATTATTATTATTATAAATTATTGTTAGTATTAATTATTAGTATTATTAATTGTATTTTTAATTAATAAGTTTATTATTGTCATTATTGAGTGTAATTAGTTACCACTGCCACCGGGTATATACCCATTGCAGTGTGAATAAATACATACAATGTCCAACCTCGCCGATCGAATATAAACCGATTGTAAGAGCTGTTCTGCAGCACTCTGTACTGGAAGTGTAGGAAGTCCTCTGAAACTTTTAACGAATGATGATAATTACGAGTATTTATTTGTCGAAAATAGGCTAAGTGAACGTTTGATATAATCCTCGTAAAGAATTAAGTTACTGATAATGTTGGCAATGATAATGTGGATGTAATAATTGTTCCAGCTCAAAATAAATCTCTTTACGTAAAAATTGTGGATGGAATTCCTACACACTAAACTGGGAAAGACGAAGAAAAACTTAATAATAACCAGAGCTAGGAAGGTGGTACCGAAACTGTTACGATGTGTGAGCTTGGACTATATCTCTACCGAATGAAAAGTAGCAGCGCAGTTCTCAATATCAATGAACCAGAACGAGAAACATATACAGCCGGTTGGTTCCACGGCCTTAGAACAAGAAAAGAATAGGCAAATAAATCCGACATAAAAAAACAATAATTTATAATTATAAACTTCCTAACTCCCAATCTAAAATAATTTACCCATACATTTAAAAATAACATACGAAATATACGCTTATGATTCTAGCCTCATTATAACAAATAACAATGAACATTTTCATTTTATCAAAAGAAATACTCCTTTTATGTTCGAAAAAAAATATTTGTACTCTGAAAATATTCATTCTCTGTTACAAGACGTTACTGTAGAAAATCTGAAATATGATACAGTAGCCCTATTAAATATTTTCAGGCGAAGAACAACTTTGTGAATTTAATAGTGTATCTCATATGTGGCACATAATATTAAATCCATAATAATTGTTTTCAAGAAAATATTTCATTTCTATAGTAATGACAGCTAGAAAATTCATATCGTAATATTCTGATGCTGAATGAACTCGGATTGTAACGTAATCGAATGCATAGTAGCAGAGCAGCACGAGACATCAACAGACCAGCAAAACAAACAAGTATTGACGCCTGGTAAATGAACTTGTCTTTCAACCAACATTTAACGGAGAATAATCCGGAAAAAATAAACGTGTTCTATACTCCAGCTTTCATAATTATTTCATGATATATGAATTTACTTTTTTGGAATCGTGCATAATATTAATATTACCAAATAATATAATAACGGAATAGCTCACTATGTTCAAACCCTAAACTATTTAATATAAATTAACAATATTATTCAAACTATTCATGAATGATAGTGTGCATTGTATATGTGAACTGCGTATCGTCTGTAGAGATCGGGAGCGGGACGAGGAGCGGATGATATCTATACTCCTCGCTGTATTCAACTAAAATCTACTGTTTCTGTAAGAACTTCCTACCTATAACAATTTTCTTTTGTATCACCAATTAAATTAGGCACCGTATAGGTTCTAGTTCATGCCTTTGGAACCAAGAAATTATTTTCGATAATTCATTTCAAGTTTGGTTAAAATTCTAGCGCCAGATGACAGCGAACTGCATGGTATTGAATTCCAGACACGTTATAATATTATTGTACGTAACAAGCACAGGCTGGGGGCGGGCGGGCGGATATGCGGCAGAAGCACCGACTCAGTACAATGAGTCCTTTCCCCGCTACTGACTCCAGATAGTATGAAATTTTATGAACTCGGTGGTGGCTGCGGCAAAATTCGCGAACAGGCCATAAAACTAAAAATTCAATGGATGAGGGTGCGCGTGTGTGGGGATGCGGCAAGACACCCTCCCTCCTGTAGCTGTATATCACCCAGCTTCTTACACACTCGCCCTGGATGGATATATACCGATGCCGCATTGATTTCTCGGCTTTGCAAGCTCACTTTGGTTGCCATCTTTAAAAAAATAAGGTTCGCACGTAACTCCATATTTAAATATTTTCCTTTAATTTTAGTCATAATGGGTTAGGAAAGCAAGTCTTCAGGTAGAGAAACTTTTAAAACCACTGATCTGAACTACTGTATTTGTTACACACGACAAATTTATATATGTGATGCGGTTTTCAATCAAAATACAGTACGGTATAGTGCATCTAGGATTTCGTGATGACTAGGGTTGAAGAAAAGTATCGATATCAAAGTAGTAAATAATTTCTATGCATTGTTTACAAAATGCGTGGAGTTGCCTGAAGGAACAGAAAGAGTGAACATCCGACTCTTCTCCATAGTAGACCTACTGAGTGGCGTGAGGTTGTATCAGAATGCCGAAACAAAAATCCAACAAAGAACAGATAATCAAGAGGACTGAACTCAGAATATGGGGAAATTGTGTTTGACTTAATTGATATTTTTGTAAATTTAGTAGGCCTATTTGTTTCGTGTTAATTAATTTGAAACACAAGTAATCCTGTAAATGCAAATTCTATTATGAGTTCATTCATACGGAGCGGACTGTAGAAGCAGCCGCTACAGTAACTAGTCGCGCGTGCACACAAGCATTTTGTAAACACAGAGCTCTTCGTACGATGCAGCGTAACCTATAATCAGTACTTTTTTTCAGCCCTAGCGATGACATACCCGTAGGTTACTCTTAACAAATGATGGAGAAAATAAGATGTGGGAGTACTCATGATATTTTATTTCAGATAATATATAATATGAGTTGAACAACACGCGAGGAATATAAATTATACGATAGTGTTATATGTTTAATGAAATGACAGAATACATGATTAATTTTAATCGGTTATTTAACGACACTGCGCCCACTTGGTCATTTAGCGTCGGTAGAACTGGTGATAGCAAGATGGTACTTTGTTGAGATGAGATCGAAACTCGCCATGGATTATCTGACATTAGGCTTAAAGTGTTTGAAAAACATTGAAATAAACCGAACTTAATAATCAGTGCAAGCGGCATTCGAACTCCAGTACGAACTCAGCTACGAATCATGGGACCAACCACTTACCTCTGCAGTACAGTACGTAAGTATGGAATACTACTAACACAGCAATTCTTGTGTGTTTGTAACTGGTATCTTAAAAATGGGCCTAAGAATTTTGATGAAATAGGGGTAAATACCGTTTTAGGGAACGAGAAAGCGATTTTGCTAAGTTTCAACATTGGAAAACTCATTTAGGGGGATAAAAAACCAAATAAATTTCTACGAACTTAGAATTTGATGATAATATAGTAAATATCAGAAACAGCTATAATTAAGTTTCCGCACATTATTATTAGTTACTTTATATTAAATAATGTAAACGTAATTGTCAAAAAACATATCTTCGCGTTTTGTAATTAAATTTTAACTATTACACTAATTACAGCAAAAAAGTCACATTTAAAAAAAATGAGGGTTAAGCCCTTTTACCTAAACACCATCGATATTTTAATGTCAGTAGGTGAATTTATTACTTATGACGCCAAACACGGGTGCATTAAGAACATTAATACACGAATTAATCCATGTTGAACCACTCGCTTTGATTCGTGTTCCGTGAGTTTGTGCGTGTAACAAAAGAATAAGTTTATTTAGTATTTAATTTTTAGTAAAACAAGAAAGATGCCTGTAGACGTCGTACGAAACATCGAGGTTTTAAATATTTTAACATTAATTCAGAGCTCGCGCTTATAATAATCCCAGCATTGCTTGCGTGGGCTGCTATTGTAGCCCATTACAATTTTGGTCTTTATTTTAATCTGTTATAGTTTGTAATATTATTTTTATAATTGGTTATTTCCTTAATTTATTTATTGTTATATTTCTTAATTTTATAATTATACAGGGACATCATTTTATTTTTACTTCAATTTTTATTGTACCTGAGTTTTTGAATGTACTTCACTCCCACCCCTTCTACTAAGGAAGTTCCAACTCCACACAGAACCAAGACCGCAGATAGTAAGCAGTACTGAGTTACTGAGTATAGTACGTTCCAGAAATATGTTCGCGTTTTCCAGTGACGAAAGAGCTTTCAATATTGAATCATATTTTCGCACAGGTACTCTCCGTTTGCCTACGTCGCATCCCGATTTCCCCCACCTGCTTCTGCTCGCCCCTCTGTAAAAGCTGGGCTGTCTTAGCTCTTTTCTCAAAACATTAATTTCTCTTAGGAATTGGAAGTTTACGTAATATTATACAGCTGTTTAATTTAACTTAAATAAAAAGGTCTCGTTAAGTAACTAATTGTCACGTGATTTCCTCCCTTTCTACAATCTTGCGGCATAACCACTTGGACAGACAGTAGATAGCATGTCTGAGTAATTTTATATTTTCGGGTCGGGCAGAAGTGAAGATTGAATTCACAGTACGTAGAGTAGGTACAGAATTATTTCAACATGAGTTACTAGTACGAAGGACGAAACTGGCAATTAGAATTAGATGCAATAGTCTATAGTGCGATAATATGCACAAAAGAACTGAAGCCTGTATCGAAATGAACGGCTACCATTTTCAAAATTGTGTTTAAATATTCATATTATGATTATTTTTCAATTTAACTTCTTTCTCTATATTGTACGCTAATGTGCTGTAGACAGTATACACTGCATAATGAAAACGTTCGCATGGATAACTCACTTCGTGAGTAAAAACACTTATTCTTAATACAGTACTGCACTTTGATTAAAGAAAAACCTAATGAAAATTATCAAACTCAAAATCGCGATATTTCCTAGTTTACGTAAATGGATGAACTACTTTTCTTCCATCCTATACCTAGTAGAGTGATTTGTGTTTTACGCCAGTATCATCGAACTCCAGTCTTGGAGGGGGGAGCAAGCGGTGTTTCCGGTTCTCTAAAGGTATAGACAGGTTAATATTAAAAATGTTAGTAAAAATAAAATGATGTCCCTGTACATTTTATTTCATGTTTAATCTATTTGTTCAATTGTCACATATTTTTACATAATTTAAATTTTTGATACCTTTTTTTAAAATTGTACATAATATTCTTAATGCAGAGATTGCAACAGGTGTTTATAAATAATTATTATTACTATGTTGACACTTCGAACTTTTATAATAATATACTTGTAGTAATTTCTAAGCTTAAGATCTCTTAAAAAGCGAAACTAAAACTTAACTGAAAGTGGAAATTATTATGTACAGAGTGAACATATTTTATGTTGCTCAGATCCACGAAATAAAATTAAGGGTTTACTCGCTTGGGCTACAACTGTAGCCCAAGGAATAATAATCACACTCACTCTAACATCTGGTTAAGCCATAAGCTGTAACAACATTGATGCATTGTTACAAGAGGGCAGGAAATATATACAAAATGAAAATGTTTCCGCTTGATTCGCGAAGATGTCATAGTACTATAAAAAAGAGAGTTACCTTTGCATCAGTGATTCATACAGTAGGGCAGTCCATCAGCGAGATCAGCAGAAACAACCTCGCTAACGGCTACCACGAATTTGGGAAAAGATACAGGAACACGCTTGTGATTATATTGAAGGGATGGAAATGTATTTTCTATGTAAGTTCAATAATATGTTCGTACTATGTTGACACTACTTTATTTACAACCCTCGTATAACCACACTACAGTTTCTAAAAATGGTGGACTTCGAGTTTCAACTCAGATGTAGACGTTGCCACATTTCACGAAGAGGTGAATACATTGTTTTCCTTATTTTCGTAAAACTTTGCATTTAGCTGTAGCAGAAAATATGCGTGACTTTTGAACTGTATAGGGAGGGTGAACCGTAAGTAATATATTTTTCTGATAGATGATTCTCTTATTAAAAAGCAACAAAAAAGTCAAATAACATTTTGCAGTTTTTCAGAAAAACGTGTGTTTTAAAAGGCATGAATAAAATTGTACGATCGTGCAACACTGTAATCAGTAGGGAATGCCCAGTAAGTTGTTGTGTTCCTCTGAACAAGCCATTCACTTGGCTTGCTTTGAATACAGAGTGAGAGGTCTTCGTCATGTACATTGAATATAAACTGGAGGTACCAATTCTGTACGAAATAGAGCTTAGCCATTGCACTAATTAACTTTTAGCTTCGACACAGTATTAAGTAGGAAAAAAATTAATCGCATGCGGTTAATATTACTCTCAAATGCCTCTCATAATGTAGGCAATGAATACAGTAGTTTCTGAGTGCAGTTTGTCCAAATATGGTGCTTCTGGCGTGGTAGAAATATGCTAATTGAACTATTCTGTAATGTTTTCTTGGACAACATTAACAATGAGTGTGATGCAGTTTTCAGTTGAGTGATGCCTATAGTTTGTGACCTATATATTTTAGTAGTTTTTCAGTTTTCTCCTATTTTATTTATGTGAGCTCATATGTACAAGGGTCATTCAATAATTAGTGGCAACATTTCAATTAACAACAAAGAAAACATTTTTGGAACAGTCACATTGTTGCAATACTCAGAAGTAATCTCCTCCAACATATAGGACCCGCCTCCAAACCTCAGGGAAACGATTAATGCCATCCACAGCGTCTTGTTGTACTAATCTTCGAACAGACTGCTCTACTGCTGCTATAATTCCCTGTCTGGTTCTAAAGCCAACTCCTCTAAGTGGTAATTTCATTTTTGGGAAAAGGTTAAAATCACATGGACTCGTATCTGGAGAGTATGGAGGATGTTACAGAATTTCCCAGTTCCATCTGCGAAGTAAATTAACCACAGGGGCAGCTATGTGAGAGCGAGCACCATCATGTAGCACACTAGGAGGAGAATTCAGGAGATTTGGACATTTCCAACGCACAGCTGTCGTAAATGGTGTTCCAGAAAGTAACTGTAATATGCACCATTCACATGATTTCCCGCAAGAACTGAAAGAGAGACAAGGGCATCATCAAATTCATAAGCAACAATGAACATGATTTCAAGTGAAGCCTGTTCTTGCCGATATATTTTTGGCCGTGGGGAATCATTGTGGTCCACACCTGTGGAATAACGGTTAGCGCGTCTTGCCGCAAAACCAGGTAGCCCGGGTTTGAATCCCGGTCGGGACAAGTTACCTGATTGAAGTTTTCCGGGGTTTTCCCTCAACCCAATATGAGCAAAAAATGCTGGGCAACTATCTGTGCTGGACCCCGGACTCATTTCACCGGCACTATCATCTTCATCTCATTCAGACGCTAAATGACCTGAGATGTTGATATAGCGTCGTAAAATAACCTACTTAAGAAAAAAAAAAAGAATCATTGTGCCGCCACTCATTTAATTGTCTCTTCAATTTTGGTTGGTAACATCGAACCCAGATTTTATCTAAAGTTATGATATGTCGAAGGAAACGCTCGCCTTCACGTCCATAGCGTTCTAAGTGCAATCTCGCTGTTTCCATTCTCTGCCACATGTTTTCCTCTTTAAGATTGTGCAGAACTCACCGAGCGCAGATTTCCTCTCTTCAACTTCTTAAGTATGTGAAGAATCGTACCAGGAGCAATTCCAACTTCCCTTGCTAGTTCAATACATGTCCAACAACGGTGTTCTTCCAGCAGTGCTCATACAGCGTTCACATGCACATCATCACCTGCCGATTACGATCTGCCAGCTCCACGTTTTTTTATGAATATCTTCCCTCCCGTTGCGAAATGCATGTGCCCATCTAGCCACGGTACGATATGGTGGTCTCTCTACCACAAGCTTCCACTAATGCTGCATGGCATTGTCGAGCATTCTTGCCTCTTGCAATTTAAATTTTATTGAAGCAACTTTGTTCGTATTTGCTAAACATTTTAGAACACTACACACAACAGTCTACAAATTAAACTCACTAAAATATCTTATAAATGAGATTATTGCCTTCAAACTCACAAATAACACACATCAGATGCTCTTCTTTCTCATTGTTATCAGCTTGCATCATTTATCGCTGATAGCGCCACATACAAATATTGTTGTAACTAATTATTGAATGACCCATGTATGTTATAGGAATAATGTGGAAAGTCTTGACTTTGTTCCTTCAGGATATGATTCCTGGTTACTTGCATACATTTATCCGTCAGTTTGTACTGGAAAAAGTGTTTATTGAGTGAAGTAGGCCTACTGATATTTCTTCATAATCGTCGTCATCATCATCATCATCATCATCATCATCATCATCATCATCATATAACTTTCATGGAGTGAGGTCAATTGTTTATCTCTTCTGAACTCACTTTCCCAAAAATAGTTTGAAATAAATATATTTATTATTATCTTTATTATTATTATTATTATTATTATTATTATTATTATTATTAATAGAACGTATGAGACTTAAATCTATATTGTTACATTAATACAAATTCGTGTGCAACACTTCTCATTATTATTATTATTATTATTATTATTATTATTATTATTATTATTATTATTATGAATAAATCAGTGACTTGTCAAAATAACTCCACACTGTAATCTTATCGAAGAAAAAACTTTAGGTTCTTTTTCTTTCCAAAATTTCCAAATCAAAAATTCTTAATCATACATCCAAAATACTTCCATGTAGATCCTAATAATTATATTGTGAAAAGTTGAAATTTTTTAAAGAAAAGTATCTGAAATGACCAGGTATCAGGCCTGTCAATATATTAAACATAATCTTTTTTATAATATGAAACATTGATAGTACATTCAATTTCTAAGCATTCAATGGCATTCATTGTATCCAGCAAGGCCATGTTCTCCTTGTTTACCCCTTTTAATTTGATAATAGAGAGTTTTCGCACCCTCGACACCCGCTAAACGTTTAACGCTATGTTGATGTCAGTAGTGATGTGTTTGGTGACGCATGTTCATGTCCGTAGTACTTCGGTAAGAATCGTAAAGGATCAGTGCACGTATGCTCCTTCAACAACTTAGATTTTTCGCACCCTCGCCTCCCGCCAAACTTCTAACATTTAGTTCACGTCAGTAGTGACGCATTTGGTGGCGTTTGTTCATGTTCGTAAAACTTCGGAAAGAATCATAAGGGATCGGTGCACGTATTCCTTTAACGTTAGGATCTATTATACGATATTTCACGTTCCGTTAAATTATTTATTATATCGTAGTTCCTATGATAGTTAATCAATCGCGCTGTAATTTTTTAATTGATAGCTCAGTGTCTAAGGAACGCATAGACAAAATTCTAAATGAAAGTCTTTCTTTGAAAGTCAGAAAAAATACTATCTTCAATGTGATCTGTTCAGAATAGACATTTGCACCTTCAAAAGTTGGTAAGCGGCGAACTTTTTTAGTTTTCACGTTGGATGGGGGTGAAACCGAGAGAAATGTTGAGAAGGAATGGAAATTTATTTTTAAAAGTGGTCACTGCTCAAAATCTTAATTGGTTTTCGAGTCACGGCGAGTTCTCTTGGCGGAGTAGTAAAGACTGAACCTTTTGTCTGTTAGAATCTCAACGAAAAATACTTTCCTGAGCCTTCTTGTACTTCGGCCTGAATAATTTATCCATCTTGAGCTGTTCTAAGTAGATGAATATCGTCCACAGTGATAAATCTCAAACGAGATGTCATGTTTTATCACCGAATTAGGGCTACCGTAAACTTCGTTCTCATGCACGTTATCCGCCTAGAGATAGCGGGTCCGCTATTGAAATAACGTAAGGGTGAATGGCTTTGTTTGGCTCTTTCATCAATGACGTTAATTTATCGTTTAGTGTACCGATAGGCTGTCAGTTGCAGCTTTTGGTTAACATGTTAATAAGCTCAATATTAACAATATATTATTATTATTATTATTATTATTATTATTATTATTATTATTATTTGTTTACACTTTACTAAAGTTTATAACGATATCACGGATTGCAATAACTAGATACTTTTAAGTGAATATCGTGTACTTACATGAATGACAGTCTTATGAGTTTTTCTACTGTGGAGGCACAAGATTGCGAAATAGTGTCTGGTGAACAGCGATTCTTGTAACATGCAGTAGAAGTCGTTGCTGCACCGAACCAAGGCTGTGGTCAGATTATTCTCTACTGTGATTGGCCGCTGTTGTTTTCTTTTTATGTCGAGCAAATCCAAGAGAACTGCAGAACTTGGTCATCCTCCCCCATATCCATAAACATAACGCAGGGAAAGGGGGATGAAATTGAGGACGCACTTTCTTTATTTTGCACACTGCCCCTTCCTTTCCAACTCTCCTCCTCCACCTCTCCTCCCGCCCCGCCGCGTTTCTCTTTTCTTTTTCGCTCACGGTATCAAAATGCAAAACGATATGGTTGGCAATAGCTTTCTTTCCGGATGGTCTATATGGAATTATTCCCCCTTCTCCAACCACCGACCATAGTACCACGTCTTCCTCTCTGTTGATCAGTGGCGGTTTACAGTGTTCGCGACTTCTATAGAGGCAGCTACGTGGTGTAGTTGTTATCGTCATGCACTGCGTTCACTATGGACACTAGCAACAGTGTGTATTGACAGGTTATGTGTATTGATTTTCAAAGTAATTTCCAGATTTTGCTATTCATTTGTCAACTTTCTCATTTGACGGAGAGGACTTTGAGGTTCCTTCAGTATTCAGTATATATTATGTTCTACTATGCGTATTGAACTCCGAATAAAAGATGAGTTGAGCGAGCTCAAAGAACAGATTTTGATTCTCTAATTCTCTACAAAGATAGACTAAAATACTTTTCTAAGAACAACCACATCAAAAAATACAACTCTGGATATATGAATTGGGTCTCGCCTTAGGCGGCCACAACCGACACCGGTTTATATTCGTAATCATTACAGATGAAAATGCATGTAGGTGTCCACTTCCTTCTAGCATCACAGAAGCTCGTACAGCTGTCTGTGCCGTATTGAATGAAAATGAAGGTGTATGGAAGGAGAAGGTTAAATTGGAATGGAGAGTGTTGATTTTATGAAAACTGTAAAGTGTGGGGAAATAAAACAACTTTAGAAAAACGCACATTCTCCAAACTTGTTTGTTACAAATATCATTTGCTGCAATACAATGATCCAATCAGAATCGGTTGATATGATGGGCTCTAAGACTAAGCTTTGCCACTTTCCTGAGAAACATTTTTCTTTCGCACACTATTGAAAGAATTACGTTGCACCTGTGATAAAAATTATTTACTCAAGACAACAACTCAAGACTGTCAAACTGGTCTTTCACAAGAGGCAAACAATCACAAGTCGAGACACTGTGAATGATATATTAATAATTTTTGTTTGTATTGTGTAACTTATGGAAATCCTGTATTACCTTAAACTTCATAATTCATTAACAGGTTGTTCGTTATAGCATTAAACCAAATGGATGTCTGCGACGTAGCTCACAATAAAAACCTTGTGGTGGGAGTAAGTGAGCTCTCTAGCTGCAAGTGGAAGTGTAGCGAGGGAGAGAATCTTCCCAGTCCATTTTTTCTTCCCTTCACGAGCAAGTAAGTTTCACGAGATAACGAATAACCTGTGGTTCCTAACCCTTCACGTGCAAGTAGGTTTCACGAGATAACGAATGACCTATGGCTCCTAACCCTTCACGCGCAAGTAGGTTTCACGAGATAACGAATAACTTATGGCTTCTAACCCTTCACGCGCAAGTAGGTTTCACGAGATAACGAATGACCTATGGCTCCTAACCCTTCACACGCAAGTAGGTTTCACGAGATAATGAATGACCTATGGCTCCTAACCCCTCATGCGTAAGTAGGTTTCACGAGATGACGAATGGCCTATGGCTCCTAACCCTTCACGCGTAAGTAGGTTTCACGGGATAACGAATGACCTATGGCTCCTAAAGCTGCAATACATTCCCAATAAACTAACGCTAGTCATACAACTACGCGCATTTATGATTAGCTTTCCAATGGACCGTATATTTATGGCGTAACTTCATAATTCATAATGCATTTTGAAATAAGATATATATTATTACCGCACAGCCATCGACCTACGATTATACTGGCTCTACATCCATAACTGAGTTCCAGTCATGCATTTAATCATCTGCATATCTTTATCCTAAACCACTGAAACTTATGGGAATAGGTAATACAAATGATTATAAAATTTTCAGAGATTTGGGTATATACTTCATACAACATTATCGAATAATAGATGACATAAGAGCCTAGATAAGAGTTTTAAAACCTGTTATTAGGATCATCGTGACGTATGCATTGAAATCAAAGAATGAACCTCAAAGAAAAATAATACAATTATTGTAAACAGCTGTTGAATTTAGAATATCTTGAGCAGTAGTCGGAACACAAAACAATAATATAAAACCGAGCGAAGTAGCTCAGTAGTAGGCCTAACACATTAGATTCGCATTTTGGAGATCCCGCGTTCAATCCCCGTGACCGGCCAATTTGACTCAGGTTTTTCGTTGTTTCTCTCAATCACAAAGGCAAATGACATATTGGAAATTTTCATATCATGATTCATCACCGCCCTAATCACCATCGTCATAATCATTAAAAATTGAAATTAGGTATAAAAGTACGAGCCATAATATAACAGTTAATTGTGAATGCTTACATGTAAATATATTTATTTCAACATTATTTTCGTTCTCGTTCTTCCATTCCCGGTTTATTGTGAACCAACTTTTACTCGTTCAAGATCTCGTGGCACCTGTAATATGCATTTCCGACCAATGGTTCCCTATCTGAAAATAGGTACTTAGTTTACAGTCCTCTACCATGTAGAATTTTGACTCTAAAGGTTTGAGATAATTTGTACATAAGTTGCATCTTCTCATTTTAAAAAGAAAATCACTGTATTTTACTGAATTCAAACCACTTCATGAATATATTCAATAAGCTAATCATATCTTCGATGTGTTAACAATTAATTGCACTCTTACTTCTTATTGCTGACAGTACCAAAATGTTTTATACGTAAAAATTATTCTTGCTTATTATTTTATAATACAATTAACATTTTGTCTGGACTTCACAGTTCCCGGAAAATTCCTTTGTTGTCTTTACGGAATTTTCAAATAGATCTCTTCAAACCACTATGGTCGGTGAAACCATTTGCTCTTATAAACAAGTCTGTAGGTAGCAGCAATTGTGTTAGTAGCACCCGTGTATCTATGTGGACTTTTCCACAACTACTCCACTCCACCGCTCTCATTTGCCTTGAGCTATATGAGCAACACAGTAATTCCAGACTATATTGAAAGCTGTTTTCCTTCTACCGCTACTTTGAAATATAGAATCGCACTGGAGTATTGAAGTAGAGTTTATCCCGGAAATTCCATTAAATGCGACAGAACGGGAGAGTTAACCCTGTATGTTACGTTTTATATATAATTCTGTGAACGTATTGGAAAACCAATTTATTGAAAATATGCAGAAAATGTTCAACACCGCTGCTTCCTATGTTTTGCTACATTTTTATGACAAAATGCGATGACTACAATTGGAACTATTTCAGCACCGAATTCCATAATACCTCAGTTATTTCAGGTTATATCTGGATATGTAACTAAAAATGTTCACATAAAACAGCGTGTAAAACTATTGACTTTCGTCTAGATTTTTTTTTTTTTTTTTCCATAGAAAGGCACACATTCCAGCAAAACAAGTGAAAACTTTTCCGTGAAAAAATGTAGTGTCATTAAAAATCTTTACGTGATTTTTAGTTACGTGCGTTAAAGTGAGCTGAAAATTATAGTTACTGAAATGTATTTTTTATGCCGAATTGACAATTTCATTACGTATAATTTCCACATAACTAGCCAGGAAAGCCAAAGAATAGTATACACATACCTACATAACCTTATTGAATTAATTGTCTTTAAACCTTTACAGTGGACAAGATATAGTTTCCGATTTATGTTTGACTCCATTCAAATTCATCATATAAGTTATGAGCAAAATGTTATCTTCGTCCTTACATAGGATATTCTGTATTGCCCATGGCTCGTGTAAGTCTTTCCACACCAAGTTGACTTGTCAGTGTCCCTTTTACAGTATAGGCCTACTTATACATTGTGACACTTGAAAAGCGCAACAGGTCTTACAAGACATGAACTGGTACAGCTATCTACCATAAGCGTATCTGAATCCAAATAAGGATTGTTTTTAGAATGCCACATTTCCGCCATTTAAGAACATTTACTTACTTACTTACAATATTCGTCGTCACTAAACAACTAGTTAATGTTTGTAAACAAAACGCATGGACCAAGGAGCCTTTGAGCGTATTCCGAATCTCAGCGCTGAGCAATCTGATGGCACCACGGTGTTCCGAATTTCACCGATGGCTTCACTGATGCTCCACCGGTGTCGCACCGGTGCCATCAGCTTGCAGATGTGGTGGCAGTCTCCATCAGCCGCCATCAGTGAATCTGATTGGTTCTTGTATAGGGCGGGAATTAGCAGACGAATGACATTGTGCACTGTTGTGTCATGGCGATGTGTTCTGCTTTGGTTCTGCTGTATTGTTTGTAATGAGCACAACGTATAAACAAGATGTTAATGGCTTATGAGCGAACATGTCAACGGACAAGTTATTACTACCGGTTCAAGAAATAAATTGTTTATGCTCTCTTTTCTTTGAACGAGATGGCAGTACGGAAATTTCACAAAATTTTGCTAGCGTAGCACAGACAGCAACTTATACAGTCGCCATGACAGCCATCAATCCTTCCAGCAGTTTTGTTCCTATTTCGCTGCAGCGTGACGTCATTGTTGGTCCGGTCAAATTCGGAGTACGCTGAATATGCGAACTTCATTGATTAGCCATGCTCATTTGCCTGCACGCATGTCTTAATAGTGAATTTTTTTTTCCGTATCTATTATGTAGTTTATAATACCCTACTGCAATCAATACTGGATCTTGAAAGTTGTTACTACGAGCTAATTATATGGTTTAAGGAATAAAATTGGAAAATCGTATACAGCAGCGTTTCTCAAACTATGGTCCGCGGATTACCTGTGGTCCTCGAGGTCTGCCCTTGTGGTCCTTCAAAAAAGGCAGAAGAAAAAATAAACTTCAAACGAATTTCGTATCACGCTATAGCTCAAAATCTCAGAGTTTGGAAATGACACATGGCAATCGAATTTCACTTTTTCTCTCAGTACTGATATTTTATGAAATTTATTACCCTACCCGTCTATCGACTTCCACTCTACTCTCAGCAACAAAAGAGGGATTTAAAGCACTATATACGTGGTGTTTCTCGACATCATTTCCCTGCACATGTGGCGCCGCGCCTATAACCCAGCCAGGGTCCACCCGAATTCATAACAGGGGACCAAAGTACCGAACCTTAATTCAATTTTAAAATATAAGTATATTGGTATCAAAATATGCTACGAAAATGATAAATTTGCTTTCGAAGGGAACATGAGTAAGGTGGTCCGCGGAAGTGTTGTGACTTTAAAAAGTGGTCCCCACTTCAAAAAAGTTTGAGAAACGCTGGTATATAGGAATAGGAAGAATACAGTAAGAGAAAGAAATGAAATAATAATTTAAGGTCCAAAAATTATAAGATGGGGAACAGAAAATATTAATAAACTGGAATAAAAAGAGAAAGAGGAACGACAGAAGGAAGAAGAAAAAAATAAGAGTGAGGAAAGGGGGAAAAGAAAAAGTTTGGGGAGGAAAATATGGATAAGAAAAATTATAATCATGAAATGAAAGAAAAATAGCAGAAACACAAAGAAGAGAGGGGGGAAGGAAAGGAAAAGAATGAGAAAGTGATAAGAGAAAATAAGACAAATCACATCAAGAAAGAGAAAAGAAAAGGAAAGCGATGAAAAAGAGAAAGATATTTGAGAAAAAAGACGTAGATAATAAAAGGAGGAAGAGCAAGACATTATCACAATGAAGAATAGGAGGAAGGAAAATAGAAATCATAAAAATAATAATGATAGAAGTATGAAAAGGAATATAAAATTGAGAATTAGAAGAAGAAGAAGAAAGACGTACGAAAAGAAAGGCAGGATAAAAAAGAGGAAAAACGAGAAAAGTGGAAGAAAGTTAGAAGTTAGAAATTGAGGAAGAAACATCAGAAAGAAGAAGACAAAGGACAGCAACAAAAAGGAGAAAGAAGAAAGAAATGGAAAAGGAGAAGATGAGAAGAGATACTGAAGAAGCAATATAAGAAGAGGAAAAGGAAGGTGAAGTATAGGATTTATAAGAAAATGCAGAAATAATAATATCAGGAAGAAGAGAAAGGGAAGACTGGGACTAGGGGTAGAAAGAAATAAAGAAAGAACCACGAAAACAAATTGACGATGGCAACAATGGTGGTGGTGGTGGTGGTGGTGGTGGTGGTGATACGAAATAGAGTAGTGGGAATTAGTGTGTACACCAATTTTGAAATTCGTCCAAGAGCGCAAGTATTTCCGGGCTGTTCATGCAGCAAGTCTATATAAACCGCCCATAAAACGCGGGGCACAGCACCCATGCAGTAAACATGTACGCCCTGAATAAGTAAGAGCTTCTATTAGTGCGGATTATGGATTCTGCTTGATACAGAACTACCACTGCCTCGCGAGCGCTTTCTTACTCTCTTCTTCATCTTGGGGATGTAGCAAGTACATGTTATACCCCTGGGGAGGCGTAAACGAACAGGGGGAGGGCAAAATTTATGGTTACCTCGTGAAACGGCGAGACAACGGCGGCGGCGTCCGAATTCGACGTTATAGCGGTACCTGTACCCCGGGGTGAGCAGGCAACTTTTAAATTTTCGAAGGTCGTGTCACTCTACGATGCACTTTGCATTTAGGGGCTCCGAGAGGGAACATTTAATGTATCCGAAAGTGTCTTTATTCTCTCTTTCCCTTCATATAACGAACACGTGGCTGTCTGTCTACCTTTTTATTTACGCAGTTCGTTCTTTATATGTAATGTTTGATCGGTTCATTTGTTGGATAAGAGTGTTTGTTTCATTATAGGTTGGGAATGATTCTTTATTTATCGAGTGGAAGCTATTTCCTGTTTCTTTGTTTCTTGAATTACCTATTGCGTTTACTTTTTGCTTACCATTCAGCCAATTAGGCCTATATATTCTGACTTCTAATTGGCTGGTAAGATTATTTTCATACTTCGTTGATTGAATGAAGTGTTCAATAATAATTAATAAATCAATTAAGAAATAAATGAAAGTGAGGAGAGAGACGTGAATGAACGAATGAAGAATATCTCTTTGAATTAGAACTATATCGCTTATTGTAATACATAATTTAACGTCACCGGTTTAAAAGAAAGACTATTGTCCTGCTATAATATAGAACGTTAGTAGTTTCATTAGCAGGGCAAGTAGCACGTATGGGCGAATCCAGAAATATATACATACAGTGTTAGTTGGGAGGCCGGAGGGAAAAAGACCTTTAGAGAGGCCGAGACGTAGATGGAAGGATAATATTAAATTGGATTTTAGGGAGGTGGGATATGATGGTAGAAACTGGATTAATCTTACACAGGAGAGGGACCGATGGCGATCTTATGTGAGGGCGGCAGTGAACCTGCGGGTTCCTTAAAAGCCATTTATAAGTAAGTCGTTTCATTGAGATATTAAGTTACTCTTCTTCAACAATACCGGTCTACTTTACTAAAGAATAATTTAACGTCGGTGATTTCAGTGAGATATGACTATCTTCGAAGGATATTGACCTACCGTAATAACAAATGAACAATATTTTTAATGTCGGTGATTTTAGTGAGATATGACTATCTTCGAAGGATATTGACCTACCGTAATAACAAATGAACAATATTTTTAATGTCGGTGATTTTAGTGAGATATGACTCTCTTCGAAGGATATTGACCTACCGTAATAAAAATGAACAATATTTTTAATGTCGGTGATTTTAGTGAGATATGACTCTCTTTGAAGGATATTGACCTACCGTAATAACAAATGAACACTATTTTTAACGTCAGTGATTTCAGTGAGATATCACTATCTTTGAAGGATATTGGCGTTGGCCTACTGTAATAAACATTTAACGTCAGTAGTTTCAGTGAGATATCGCTCTCTTTGAAGGATATTGACCTTGGCCTACTGTAATAAACTATTTAACGTCAGTAGTTTCAGTGAGATATCGCTCTCTTTGAAGGATATTGACCTTGGCCTACTGTAATAAACTATTTAACGTCAGTAGTTTCAGTGAGATATCGCTCTCTTTGATTGATATTGACCTTGGCCTACTGTAATAAACAATTTAACGTCAGTAGTTTCAGTGAGATATCACTCTGTTTCAATGACATTAGCCTACTGTAATCATCAAGTGGTTTCAGTGAGATATCATTGAACGATATTGACCTGCTCGAATAAACATTCTTCCAATCAATGATTGAACATAGGAATTAATTTTATTAATGATTGTTTTCAATGAAGAAATAAATTAATATTATATTGAATTGGCGAATAACTGAGGTAGTAAATGGATGAATGATGGAGTAAATTAATAGTGATGTAGGCTATAGTGATGAGAAAATGGGGGTAGATTTAGTGAATGGAGTGAAAGAGTGAAGATTTGAATGAATATGTTAAGGAGTGATTGAATTAATTAATTAATTTTGAAAAAAATTAATAAGTGATGTAATAATTGAACTCATAAATTAATAATTAATCATATAGAGAGGGGATGATCACTTCAAATTAATTATTGTCGTGAAAATGTATAAAATGTTCCAATGACTGGTTAATTGATACCCTAAATGAATGATTCGAGAAATGAGTGAAGGTGAAGGAATTCATAGATTAAATATCATGTAATGCTGAGGCCATACAGAGCGCTGCGCTTTGTACGCGATGTAGCTTTATACGCAATGTTGCTATATCCAGTGGCAACACTGAAACCTATGATTTTACGAAACTCTTCTGTCTACCGGTTGCAGCTAAGAGACAAGAAACAATATTTCCCGTTCCATTAAAACATTTCATGTCATAGCTTCTATGATAGTTAACCTATCGCGCTGTACTTTTTATGATTATTAGGTTTGTGTCTGAGGAAAGAAGATAAAATAATTCAAAATATTTTTTAAGCCGGTAAAAATACTAACTTCGAAGTTATTTGTTGAAAATAGACATTTACACCTTAAAAAGTTGGTCAGCGACAAACGTTTTATTTTTCACTTTAGATGGAAGTTCAAAGCGAGGGCAATGTTGAAAATAAATGGAAATTACTTTTTAAAGTTGTCGCAACTCAAAATCTTTACTGGTTTCCGATTTACAGCGAGTTAAACAAACGAGTGTAGGCCTACTTGCTTGGAGGACAATATTCTGCATACAGAGTGACAACGTTTTGTCTGTTAATGTCGGATTTTAATGTAAAATCTTCCAGCTGATTTAAAATCTGTTTCCAAAATATTTTCATCGCTTAAGGTTTTTGAGTTAGTCGTGAGTTAAAAAATTTGACTGAAATATTTATATTACATAAATAATATCCATGCTGATTGAACACTACTATGAGTTACTTTGAAATTCAGAAGTATAAAAAGAATATCATGGTGGTGTTATTATTATTGTTGTTATTTTATGGAATGAAGCTGTCCTGTTTCATTTTCTTCTTTTAGCAGAAGACTCATTTCACTCCAAAAGATCAAGATTTGACATTTTTTACTCCCACTCTTTTTAAAAATGTTCGTACATGTTTAATACTAAAATAAATTTAACCTGTATATATTTTTTTCTATAAAAATCAATTTTTACTCAGATATTAATAATAATAATAATAGCCTAACAATAATAATAATAATAATAATAATAATCCTTGGCGCTACAGCCCGTGAAGGGCCTTGACCGACCAGCCGGCTGCTGGTCTCATGCCCACATGCCGAAGCAGAGGTGAACGATCATCCAACCAGAATGGAGGTATCGTGTGGTTAGCACGATGATCCCCCCAGCCATTATAGCTGGCATTCGTAACCGGATTTCGCTACCTATCGTAGCTCCCCAAGTGCATCACGATGCTGGGTGGGCACCGGTCCCATACACTAGCCGAAATTTCATGAGAAAATTTCTTCCCCCATGAGGACTCGAACCAGCGCGCATTCCGTAACGCGAGTCCTAGGCAGGATGCCTTAGACCACGACGCCACGGCGCGGAACCCTCAGATATTAAATTACGAAATTTTCGAAAAAACGCGTGCACCACTTCCTTCTATCAAACTATATCACAATCATTCATATTATTTAGTCTTGAGCTCAGATGAAAGGTAAAACTATATTTACGTATTGTTACTGGGATTTATATGCAATGAAAGTATGGAATATGATCTAGGGCTATTTTCCACAAACATGTATACTTCGTAAATTCTTCAATTAACTTCTCATATTCACAAAATGTACCCGTTTATTCACAAGTTGTAAGATGATTTTTGCAACCTGAATGCGAGTTCTGCACTTGGCGTGAAAGAAAGCTGTCCAATGGTCTACTACGCATGCCCGTACAAAGCGACGTATTGTAAATATAGCCGAGAATAGCAACACAGCTAAGATAGCGAACATCGCGGACGCACCAGTCCAACTTGAATAAAGAGAGCTATATTTTGAAATGTAGCGTACATCGCGCTCTGTGTGACCTCGGCATATGTCTGAGGTTACTAACACCACGAAATGGTGACGTAATAGAAATGCAGCCCACACACCACTATCGCATAGTGAGAGGTGGAGTGAGTATCTCCTCAGGTAATACAGTGAATAAAAGTGCAGGGGCGGACGGTAAGGGAAAAACAAAAACAATGTAATATTCTTATAATTATTAGTTACATCCACTTTATCTGTGTCAATATTTTTTCCTCCTATTCATTATTACTTTATTATTAATTAAACAAAATTTATTTTCTTATGCTCCGTGAAAGAAAATACGTAGGCCTACTTTACATCAGCAGACTTTTGAAATTAGAAAAACGTACCAGGCTGATAATGAAGTTAGTACGTCGGAAAATTAACACCGAATCATTTTACTCCGACTAAGAATTCTCCTATTCATTATTACTTTATTATTAATTAAACAAAATTTATTTTCTTATGCTCCGTGAAACAAAATACGTAGGCCTACTTTACATCATCAGACTTTTGAAATTAGAAAAACGTACCAGACTGATCATGAAGTTAGAAGTTACACTACGCAAGTCGGAAAAAAAAAATGCCGAATCATTTTACTCCGACTAAGCCATCTCTCAATATAAAATGGTATTTTTTCCAGGCAACAAAATAGCTAGCTACAAGTTTTGTTTATTTTTTCATAGTTAGAGTTATGGTAACTTCGACACTATCATTCATTCATTCATTTAATGTTCTGCCCAAGGGCAGGTTTTTCACTGCAAACCCAACTTTCTCCAGTCTTTCCTATTTTCTGCCTTTCTCTTTGTTTCCTCATATAATCCATATATCTCAATGTTGTCTATCATCTGATAACTTCTTCTACCCCGAACTCTTCTCCCGTTCATCATTCCTTCCAGTGCATCCTTTAGTAAGCAATTTCTTCTCAGCCAGCTATCCAAACCAATTTCTTTTCCTCTTCCTGATCAGTTTCAGCATCATTCTTTCTTCAGCCACTCTTTCCAACACTTCTTCATTTCTTATTCTGTCTGTCCACTTGCAATTTTATTCTTCATAATGTAGTTATAATCCCCTGGTAGAGGGGTAGAGAAGGCCTGAACGCCTTCTCTATCAGGTTAAATAAGTAAAATATTAAATAATAAATATTTCACACGTTCCAGTTTTTCTTGGGAAAGGTAAATGCGGTAGCTTCTCGTTGCTTTCCGCACACCATTATCTCCTTCGCATCTTAAAAAGATCCCAGGGGGGCCCCAGCGTGGAGGTGAGGAGAATGGATTTGACTAATTAGACCCTCCAGACTTCACCGAAATTCATCGCAAGGGTTAAATAGCAGTTCTATCAGGATTTTTGACCCGATCAGAGACCGGGAAATTCTATCATTTGTGCATGAAATTGCTTCTTTCAAATCTTATAGCGTTTTAATTCATTTTATTCCTAAAATAATAAGAAAAACTGAAATATTTTCCATAATAGAGTATTGGAACAATATTACATATCATAAGCACGTGCTAAGAGCGTGGTAATCTTTATAGCCAGAAGAATAATTACGTACATTGTTCCTTATACATTGTAGCAAATTAATCACCTCTTATTTTCTCACCAGCACGAAAAGAAAACTGTTCCTCCCATGCTTCTTGAAATTTAAGTTTTTGAAAGCGACACTTCTAAACAATATTCAACACACTTACAGTATTTCAAACGTACGTCCGCTGCTGGTATCTGCCTATTTACTTGTAACTAAGTGAAGGATGTAAGAAGGGATGGAGAATATGATGTCAACGTTAGGCTTGAGTAGAGACAGGGACATGTGTCGCTACACAGCTTTTGGCGATCATTGGTGTAAGTAAATGAAAAATAAGCGATTCATTGAATGATCGATCGATTCATTCATTCATTCATTGATTGATTGGTTGGTTAGTTGACTGGTTTATTGAATGATTGATTGACTGACTAATTGATTGAAAAAATTAATGACAAGGAAATAATTAACTTCGTGACTGAATAAATTAACGGATGAAAAATTAATTATCATTAGAACGAGTAGATTGATCAATGAAAGAGGTTCAACGAGTCGTGAATACTCAATTCCTTGTCTCTCCCTTGTGTTCGCTGAAGCAATCATGTCATCCACCCGTCAACTCGGACACATCCGTAACAGTGACGCAATAAAGGAAACGTACCGTGAGGTTGTGAGTGCTTTCTGTCGGATAGCCTTCCCGCTCCTCTGTCACGCTTAGGTCTGCTTTAAACTGCCTTCGCCAGTTGAGAACACAATTAGAGAGCAAATTGTACGCATTTAGTTGGTGATCCTGTTTGAGAGTCATTGTAGCAGTTAACTTAGAATATCAAGACCATAATCATCATCATTATCAAAATGAGAACAATGGTAGTGGTAATAGTAGTATTAATTATCACCTTGATATTGAATATAACCAATATAATAATCAAATAATAATCAAGAATGTTAAATTAAAAAAAAAAATATGTCATAAACATATCTGAGAACTTGAATTGAATTTGATGGAATTGAACTTAGGGAGAGGAATAATACGACCCAGCACTGAGACCTTATTCCATTTATTGCGCTGACCCTCAAGCTAGACGCATTCCCAACCCACATTGGCTGCTTACACCAAAGTTCGTTCCTAACCGGCCTCCTAGCAGGTAACTCCACACGTTCTTAGGCCAGCTCCCTCCGTGCGTCGCCAACGGACGTTCAGATATTGCTATGAAATGAAGATGGAGTGAAGAGATGTTGACGGAATGATGTAGATGACTAACTTGGGGAAACGGGAGAACCCCAAGAAAAACTCCAACTGCGATTTTGTCCGCCATAATGGATTATTCAGGAAAAATTCCAGGCCTAAAGGAAATCGAACCCGGACAGTCCACGTGTCAAGCTGAAGGTCTGACCATTTAGCTACCGCAGGGGAAATATGTGAGAACTTAGTAAGAAATTATAATCTTCTTTTCCTTCTCCGTGAATAATCCGATTTTGTGGAATGTTGGCATTGCCATTACACTAACCAGAGTATGTCTATAAATCATTCATGGAGGATAACTAAATTTCTCCAAGTTGCACACGTAGCAAGTTAATTTTGCATTTGATCAATTTTTAAAGTTGTAACAAGCTTAATTTTTTTTGTGACATCTCCTTGGCTTAGCCTCTGAACTTCATCCTATTCTGCGTCCTATATGTGCAATGATTATCGAAGCCCGACAGGTGACATGGGTGGCTTTCGTAAATACGATGCTGACAGGTAGGCTACCCTGCTTCAGCCTTGACAGAGTCATGTCCGATCCTCGGGCGAGTCTTTCCTATATCAGGATCGCAAACCCGTACTATTCTTAACATAACCCCACCTCTTTTTTAACTATTGAAGATGATGGATGATATGAGAGGGAGATGGAAAGTGTTGATGAAATGATAGAGGGAAACGTAAGTACGAGAAAAACCCTCTGCATCACCTGCTTTATTCACCACAAATTCAATCACGACCTCAGCGAGGGATGGAAGACTAACGCGCTAGCGCTTCAGTTACTGACGCGGCAGTGGTCAGCATTATGTATCTCCGGGAAAAAACAGCACTTAATTTCACAGGAGGCTAATTGAACTACAGGCTGGACGTAGATTCAGTATTTGAAACGTCTTTGTATAGGACGACGAAAATAGATTCGACCATCCAAACATTTTTATTTTTGTACTGTATTAATAACTCTCTTCTCATTAAACCGCCATTGCTTTCTCTCTCACAATAAGAATAAATAAATGTTCTTTGGTGTTAACTATTATCATACTGCGTAACTCCAAATCGATCGTCCACCATGGTGAGTGCGTCTCAGAGTTTATCCAAAATATGGCAATTATGGTGGAAGATGACTCACAGATCTGTATGAGAGAGACAAAAACCCCTCAGGTTTTCCTTTAATGACGCAACCATTCTATTACGGGTGCACAAAAAGTCTACTTGGGCTGAAGTACTTAGTTGTGTTCCATGTCTTCCCTTTGAACACCTTTGATTTCGTACAGGACAATGTAATAAATAACAAATTTAATGCATTAATGCTGTGTCTTGTAGTGTTGCATAAACCATAATGCATAGTGTTTTATATTGAACTTTGAGGTAACCAAGCTGAGAACGACTATCCATTGATAACATTCAGAGAGGAGTGTAATGTTGCAGAAATTTAAATTTATTATAAAAAATCATTCTATTTTGATATAATGTTAATTACTTGACAGATCATTACTTCTAATTTTTCTTCTTATTTACCTGTTTACCTGCCCTGTTTTACAAATTTAGATTATCCAATGCGGTTTAGGACGGAGGACAATTTCTGTTAACCAACACTGGATACACGAACAAATTGCAGGCCTCCCTGGATGTGAGATTAGCACAGGACATCACAGTACAACCACAGTCTAGTTTATACAGTCACGAAGCTCAATATGTATGAAATACGCATCCATAGATAGATACTAACCATTAGGATCGCTACTATCGCCCCGTTACAGACAATGCGAAATAGTACCGGCACAGTCTATTGTTCCTAGTATCCTCAACAACTCAAGCTTCGTGACTGTATATACTAGACTGTGGTATAACCATAAGACGCTACCTCAGAGCCACCGCGGCGGACACAAATTATTAGAAAAGAAAAAAATACATGTATAGGAATTTTAATCCGTATTTATTTTATCTACCACCTTTCGAAATGTTTGAATTTAAGTTTCCAACACTCTGCGTAGTATGCCAGGTGTTCGAAGAAGGAAGTTGTTTCATTGATACATATTTAAAGTAAATTTGTATATAAATAATATTTATCTACCAAATACGATATTTTATAAGAAGACAGAAGCGATAATTTAGTAAATTATAAAAGTTGTGTATTCCAGCCACCACAGAATTAGACTGTACAAATCTTTTATCTGTAGAATGCGTCTTATCTGAATAAAAGAAGCCTCTAAATCCCCTCATTCGAAGTTTCCCCAAAGCGCAACTTATTCCGTGGCAGTGACAGTTATCTTTCTTGCCGCGTTTATCAGTTTCCATTGTTTCGTGTTAATAAGCAAAGTTTGGCTGCTCATGATGCCGGTCAGGCGGATGACACGGCCCTCCCGCCCGCTAATTAACTGTGTAGCATGCGCCGGTAATACCATTCCACGTTATGGAGATCCTAATCTCCGTGCAGCGGGGAAGAGCACATAAAAATAAAAACATTTTCTCTTTCGTAATTCCGTCACTGATTTTTTATCTCCGAAGGTTTTATATGAAGACGTAAGAAGTAGTGCAATACTAATTTAATCTAATACGTTTTCTTATCTAGAGAAAATCCTTTTTCCTTTAAGTATTGTACTTATTTCAGGGTTTGGCACTTTGTCCCCTTCATACATTTATTTTAACTTTACACCCGAGACCACTGTTTTTAGTCATTTCCGCTGCTCACGCTTCTGAAATTTCAAAATGTGTCTTCTGACCCCCGGAGAAACAGTACCAGTTTGATTGAAGTGCATGTTTTAGCCTGACAATAGTAAGTTTAAGCGATTCAGAGAGAGAATTCGTCTTTGTCTATCCGTAACACAAAAATGTTTAGGCTGTGTCTTATCTCCTGTAATGTGAGCCAATAGGACATACCGGATCCTTGCATGATTTCAACCCGTAACATTGACTTCCATTTAACGATGAAGCTTAAGTTCCATAGCTCTTGCGAACACCGCAACTAATTAATGCAGTATAGTAATAATAATAATAATAATAATAATAATAATAATAATAATAATAATAATAATAATAAATAAAGTTTCTTGTGTTTAACCAGTTGGCTTAAGACACAGCTGACATAATCAATCAATTAAGACAATATGTACAGTAGTGCCAATTCACTTAAGAGAATTTATAGGTCTGATTCTCTGGTGTGTAATTTTCTGAGTACAACTGTGTATTGGATATTAAAAATTACAAACTTTAAGAATTTTGATAACATTATTACCATAAAAATTAAATATTATAGTTAATGCCATGATATATTTGTCATTAATTATACACATTAATGTTATATTGATGATATGAAAGTGAAACCTTTTGGGGTTATATAAGTAGACGTAGAGACTTTCAATTGATCTCTTCGCTCTAGGCCAGGATCCTCTTATTTATTTGTTATTATTGTTGTTATTATTATTATTATTAATATCATCATCATTATCTTCACCATCATCATCAACATCATCATCGTCCTCATCTTCATCATTATCTCGTCAGTGTTCAAGATACTATTTTATTCAGTCGTATATAAATAAGCTTACCCGTAAATATCATTATCAAATTACAAAATAATAGTTAAATAATGGCATTGTATTTTGTAGAATAAAATTAATTTGCACGAGTGTTGTTCACAAAATTTTGTATGTGAGAACTTGTAATATTTCTACTTGAACAGTTGGGGCAAGGTAGGCTGCGCGTCTTTCATCTCCTTTAAGTGTTATTCTGCCTTCTCTCCAGACGGCCATATTTCAGATGCATTGTTAACACACATGAATATAAGAATGGCCCGCAACAACTCTTTCACCATGACAGTTACGACCTCTATAAAGGTGATTATCTATTGAAAGTGATACCGAAGTTTATGGAGCTCTATAAAACAACACTGCCGGTATTACAGCCTTCCTCACACACAAATATGAACCGACAGACTCCTAAGAGTTCATCTATACTATAATGACGTCATCAACATGGCTCGGTGAATAAAGTTTGCTCTTATGTGGAGCTTTACCTTTATAGAAGTGTGCGTCTGTGCTTCAGTTAAAATTAAATTTACAGCTTTATTATTTTCTTCATGTTGTGACATTTTAAACTTATGCTTCTTTACCGTCTTGAAGACCAGCAACATCTCAGCCATATCTATTGCTCGATCGTAAAAATTTAAGTGTTAGGTTATTTATTTAGTGGAAGTCAGACTATCCTGTACCTCCGAATAATGGTATTCTGCACATAAAACACACAAATCTATAACATTATAATATGTGATAATAAGAGGGAGTACATTCATTTATTTACTGAATCTTTTAAATCACACCTGTTTTATTATGACAAAATTTGAATTTATATCAATATTAGAACTTAATATATTGTTGTGTTTAATTATCTTAATATTCAAAACGATTATCGATTTGTTTGTTTCATTTTCTGAAGTGAATTTGAATTTATCATGTAATTTATTAATGGTTCGAAGCAAGGCATATTAACCACACCATTCCTATAGATTCAGAATATCGAAATGCATACAAATTGGGCATTTTCAATTCCTTGATACATAGATTAATCCAGATCATTAACTCAAAATATATACAAAAAATGTTAACAAAATTTTAGAAATAACAGTTGAAAACGGGTATAATAAATGTTTAATCAGAAAATTAATGCGCAGAAAAGAAAATATGGTTTAAAATAAAATCAGAACCACCTTAATAAATAATAATAATAATAATAATAATAATATTAATAATAATAATAATACTTATTCCCTTATTAGGTTATTTTTACGACGCTTTATCAACATCTTAAGTTATTTAGTTTCTGAATGAGATGAAGGTGATAATGCCGGTGAAATGAGTCCGGGGTCGAACACCGAAAGTTGCCCAGCATTTGCTCATATTGGGTTAAGGAAAAACCCCGGAGAAAAACCTCAACTAGGTAACTTGCCCCAACGGGAAATCGAACCCGGGCCATCTGGTTTCGCGGCCAGACGCGCTAACCGTTACTCCACAGGTGTGGAATAATAATAATAATAATAATAATAATAATAATAATAATAATAATAACTACAACTTGGCCTTTACTAACGTACAATAAATATGTATCCAACAAATTTACAGATTTATTAATAAATAAATAAATAAATAACTATATATATTTAAATATATTTCGAATAATTTTATACAGCTTCCTCCAAATGAAGGCTGCCTAGGAGACAAAGCTTACCATAAAATTGTTGTTTTTTTAGTAAATGGTAGGTAAACAATTATAATGGAAGAAAAGAAAACAATGGAGAAGGAAAAGAAAAAGAAATAACACAATTATAACTAATTTAAAACGACTAAACAAAACATCATTGTAGCACAAAAAACAATAACAACATTAATAATCATAAACAATATACTACAAACTACAGAACACTTTAGCAAAAACGTAATTTATATGTTAAAATGGAAAACATGTGAACTAAAATATGTTGACCAAACTAAACGCAATTTCAAAACACGATACAAAGAACATAGCCTATTTCTGAGTTTAGAAATAATAAAAGTCAAAATATGCTACACATTTAATCAATAGGCCTACTAGTCATGAATTAGGAATTTATTAACAAAAATACATGATTACAAATACTCAAAACATAAATGAAAACAAATTCATTAATACTTCAAAAATATTCTTCATCAATAAATGTTATTCTGAATGAAATATAAAATCTTAATGAACGAGAATTTATTGCAATTACGATACCACCTCTACAACATATAACCCGCCGAAAGTAGTTTCAAAAATTAATAAGTACGCTAAATCGATTAGTAATGACATACACGAGACAATTTGCAGTACAGTACACTATTACTCTACAACACATCTAGGACGACCAAACTCGAGACGATGTATACATACGTAAGTCATTACAAAAGCATGATATGATTACATGTTGTAGTAGCCAAAATAATAGAATATTAAATTCTTCAATTCCACATTATTAAATAATATTAACACTATTTTAAATTTATTGCAGAATAACCACTAGAAGTACAATGTAATACAAAGCTAAATAGGTAACTGATATGATAAACGCACAAAATTGTAAGTCCAGTCACATTTTACGTTTGTAACGTAATATTCAAACATAATATTGAACATTGCATATTTCATTGTATACGATATACATTAATTTTTGAAATCATAAAAGTTGAAATATAGTACGTGAACTTTACTTCAATAAATATGTCGAACATTTGAATATCTGTAAGGTGTTTATAACATCAAACTGGTATAAATAACAAATATAGCACGAAATTGTAACATACATTATATAAATGATTTCAGAAATAGACATACACATATGATAGACTTATACAACATTCATCACTTTCCATGTAACATATTACAATAAACAGGGTGTTTCACGAAGATTATGTAATACTCTATTATGTGATTTCTGACATCATTCTGATGAAAAAAGTTCCTGTATACATGTGTCCGATTTTGAATAGTTTCGGATAAAATCAGGTTTCTTTCTTCCGTAACACGCATTCTTGTGAACTGTCTCTCTCTCTCTCTGGACATCTGGAGCTGTATGTGTTACAGTACAGCTGATAGCAGCGACACAAAATCTCGTGACATTAGGGTAGCGGTTAGAGATAACACTGGTACAACGTATCTACCTAGCATCTGAACAACGGAAGTTAGGGAATGCAGCGCGCGCAGTTCACATTCGGGCGGCTACGTGTATTACTGCAGAAGGTGGGGTTTTTGAAAACCGGGTTTAATACATATTTTTCAGGTGAGTAATAACGTGAATGTTCTTTAATGAATTTATAATACACCCAGTACCAATAATTTAAATACTTAACCTTCATAATATCTACGTTTATGTTTAACATTCAGGAGGGCGTAATTCACTCAACTTAAAAAATGTGACATATGTTTATATGAACCTTTTTCAACAGAATGATGCCAGAAATCACATCCTAGAGTATTACACAATCTTCGTAAAACACCTGTATATGACGTGAGCTTTATAAACGCCGCGCCGTTTAGCTTTCATTAAAATCATCCATCACAAAACATCTTATACCAATAATCATTTTTATATAATTTAATACTAACTACCACATAATTTTGCTTACATTATTATTTCTGAATAGAAGTCAATAGATATGCATCAAACTTTAATTAAAATTTATTTAATTAAATTTTATAATTTGATGTAGGGCCTATGTCAGTGTCTATTCTTATTTTAATATTGTAGTTACATAGTCATTTAACATAAGTTTATACTATTCATTAACAAAACACACACACACACACGTACTATGTATATTTACCATCAGATATGATAATCAATATGGTGGATATTGCTTCAACATATCTGATGATGATAATACTAGGCGAAAACGTTCGTAATATTAAAATAAAATATGTATAATCTGATAATAAATTCATTAATATTATTTAACTTCATATGAAAAGTTTTTAACTGAAAAATAAATAAATTGTGTATATCCATATTTCAAGTTTTCCTCTTCTATTTTTTCTTAACTTCGCGTTTTTCATCTCTCTCTTTTCTACTCTTCCACATACTCCTCTTTCTGATGTGCATATACCTTCTTCCTCTGCCCATACTTTGTTTTTATCCACGATGCGTGACCTCCACACAACACAGATCATCACATGATCAATATACACACCTTCTCATTGACTTTGAAATCGAAGAAACGTCTATGACTTCATTCTGCGCCTAGGTTGCATACACCACTGCCGTCAGAGAAGTCTAGATGAGGATGATTTGATTCTTTCTCATGATAAAATCGTTGGAATTCTCAGTAGCTCAGCGTTCTGAAATTGATTTCCAGCTCGACTGGCCCAGCATGTGTCGTCAGATTTCAGGCTGCTGCATTCTTTTATGACAGGCTGCTTGCTGTCACTGCTTTATTGATCCACCCTGTCAGTACCTGTGATGTCAACTCTTCATTACTCCTCTACGTTTAAGGCCCTTCAAGTGTCTTGCTTTAAGTGGACATTCTCACTTCCACCTTGAGAATGCATGGTGTAACCTGTAACTCAATTCATGTTGAATAAGCATGACGCCAGTTCCGTACCATAGACAACACAGAAAATCCCATTGTGGCGTATACAGGGTGATTTCCAAGGATTTAACGTCCTTTACAGAGCTTATTTCTGAAGACATTCTGAGCAAAAAATGGCATATAAACATGGATCCTATTCTCAATATTTACAGAGTCACGTTTCGTTATTGCAACGCATTGCTGTGAACGCGTGATCTTGGTCAGCGTGCAGTCAGCAGCCAGCGCGAGCGCTACGGAAATCAAATATAGACGTATGCAGTTACGTAGAGTGACGAGTGCCTTTCACAAGCGTGCAGCTAAGTGTACTCAAGCGGACGGCGACATTTTTTAAAATGTGTTGTAAACTCTCCAAGACTGTAAATTAGGATGCAAAATTGAACTGAAAATAATTAAGTCGGTGAAAGTGGTGTGATTTGTAGTAATTGTTGAGATAAGTGCATAAGAATAATGTAATTTTCTAGTTAAAAATATAAAAAGATATCTGTACGAAGCAACTAAGAAGTTCACAGCACATGTTTAGCTTCATAATACTTGCCAATTTTGGAAATGATACTTATGGGTGGTTCATTCTCTATTTGTATTATTCTTTTGCCTTCAAACTAAAGAAATAACGTATTTTACAAACTACTTTAAGTTAGTGTAACTATAAAACCTTTGAGAATAGGAACTATGTTTATATGACATTTTTTGCTAAACAGTCTTCAGAAATAAGCTCCGTAAAGGACGATAAATTTTCGTGAATCACCCTGTATATGCCATTTAATATTAATTAACGCGATTCAAATGCGAATAGTTGCTTCTTCATTACAATGCCTGTTTTATATACTTAAGAAGAAATTACGAAACAATGCAACTTAAAGGGGAATGTCCAGAGAAACTGTGTTAACAACCCTGTATTATAATACATTACCATGTTTATTTTCTTAAATACTATAAGACTTCAAATCGCCACTTGATAATCGGCCTTATTGTATACAAAATGAATCGTAACTAATGTCAATTAAATACAATTTTGCTCGTGGTAAGTGTAGTAAGTGGGCAATGCTCCATTTAAAATAATATTAAGAATTAAAATCCGAACGCACCGATCGAATCCATTCCGAAAAGTGAGCGCCTACTTTTACATTACATTCTATTCTACGTTTATTCTGAAACTGGACTCTGGTGACGCCATTTTGAACTTCATTGGCGACAATGTTGGAGATCGTGTATCTCGGCCATGTGCAATAACGTAGACAATTATGGTTACGGGATACACGTCACATTGGCACATCGCACTGTATTCGATATATATCGATTGTCGTTGGAGTTGAACGTCTCCCAGTAGACAGAAATAACATTATCTCGATTAGTCCGGCCTAATTCAGACAAGGTCATAAATAAAACGTGGATCTCCGGGGAGGTGCGATTGACTCGATGCAAATTATCTTCACGCATATATTACTTTCATAATAACGCGAGTCCAGGCAAGTACTCCCTTTCAACTCATTAAAACTGCTAACATTATGTTTGTTATAATAGTAAAGCAACTTCCTATTTTTTCTCTTTCAAAGTTTCCTTTCTGTTTTAAACATGTATACCTTTATCTCCACATCCCATTTCATTTCTCCTTTTTTCCCCATCTTTTTTCTTATCTCATATTGTCTTCCTCATTCTCCTTAATTTCTTACTTTCTTTAATGCCATCTTCATTCTCGTCTTATTCTTCTCTTTTTCATTGTTATTCTTCGTGTCATTCTAATTTTCTTATATATACTCTTCTCACTTTAAGTTTTCTTTTATTTCTTTCATCTTATGAATTAATTGCTCTCCATTCCTCTCTCTTTCTTTTCCTTCTGCTCTCTATCCTCTGCTATATTTTCATTCTCATTTCATTCTATATTCTTTTTTATAATATGCTCGCATTCATTCTGAGTTCACTTTCATTCTTGAGGGTTGTTTCCGATCTCTGATAACGAATTTGAATGACGTCATGTGCCTCATGAGTCACACGACAGCTGAATTGTGGCGCTAGGTGACAGACCAGTAGTGAGTGATCTCATAGTCAGAATGGACGGCGATTCAAAGCAGAAATTCCCAAGAAAATCGACCCTTTTTGGGAAGGGTACATTACGACCCTTTCCAATGCCAAGTACAGTTAAGTGAAAATAAAAGAAGCCTGCAATAAACGAGTTTTCGTTATTTCCAAGAAAGGTATCTTATGTGTACTTAATAAGATTGGTAAAACTCGAATGGAATTAATTTGTATCATCTCGTCGGGTGCTGCGATTTGTGACAGAGAGTGGATTTGCTTGCTTTTTCCACTCTGGAATTAATCCCATCCGAGCTTTGCCAACCTTATTAGGTACACAAAAGATGCCTTTCTTGGAAATAATGAAACCACGTATTTTGCAGGCTCCTATGATGTTCACGTAACTGTACTTGGCATCGGAAAGAGTTGTTATGTGCTCCTCCCAAAAAGACTCGATTTTCTTGGGCATTGCCACTGTTATACACCGTGCACTCTGATTATGAAATCACTCACTACTGGTCTTTCACCTCTCGCCGCAATTCAGCTGTCGGTGTGATTCCTGATGCACATGACGTCATTGAAATTCGTTATCAGAGATCGGAAACAACCCTATATGTCCTGAATTACACAATGTTCTTCCAATTTGAGTTCTTCACTCTGTTCTCGTCCACTCTTTATTCTTACTTTATTCAACGTCCTCTTTCAATTGTGTCCTCTTTCACTGCTGTATTCTCTTCCCTTTGATATTCTTTTATTCTTTTCTCCCTCTCGCTTCTCTCTAATCTCCGTGCCCCTTCGGTTTTATTCCCTTTTAATCTCGTTCTATATGTCCTCTCTGTCTTTCTTCTTCCCTTCTGTTTTATTTCATACCTCTCTTCCCATTCTCCGACTTCTTTTCCTTCTACCCTCTGTGTTCTCCTCACCATCTCTTCCTCTTCACTCGTTGTTCTTCCCTTCTCTGTTCTCCTTGCACCCTTTTTGTTATTTTCCCCTCTCATTCCTGTTCCTCCTCTCTAATATCCATGCCTCTTTGGTTCTATTTCTTCACTGCATTTACCTTTTACTTTTGTTCTCTTGTTTCTGTTCGCCTTCTTCTGTGTTTTATTTTCGCGTCTGTTCTCATTCTCCAAATTTTTTCGTCTGTACTTCCTATATATTTTTCTTCATCCTATGATCTCCTTCACGCTGTCTTCCCCTCCACATTGTGTCCTTTTTTCCTGTTCTCCTTTCTCTCTCTTTCTTCCCTTTTCTTGTCTGACCAGCTAAATCTGGACAAATGTAAATAGCTTGGTCTCTATATTAGTAATGTAGAAAGGAAAACATGAACAATGAGAGTAGGCCTAATAATTGTTATATATAATTTATGATAAATTTTAAATTATTTATTCAAAATATAAGCAAACATTCATATAATATTTCATAGTGTAGAGAAGCTTAGTAATTATTTTACGGCTTAGGCTGTCTAGTCCATGCATGTTTGTAATGTACAAATAGAATTTAAAGTATCATTTTAGAATTTGAAATATACAATATTATGGTCTAGAATAAAGTATACCGAAGTATGATTATGTTGCACTCGCAGCTCAGTGAGAAAAATTACACAGTACAACATGAAATTTCTCCTTTTTATAGAAATATGTATATTCGATGTATTTGTGATGGCAAAAACGAATCTTCACTTTTTTTTATTTTCCAGCACGTACTGTTTCTCCAAAATAAAAAAAAAATTATTTAATGTTAGTGAAATGTTGCACTACTTTCACCTTATGGGATGCAACATATCACTGAGAGTACACTTTCTTGACAGCCACCTGAACTTCTTTCCAAAAAACCTTGGTGCTGTAAGCGATGAACACGGGGAGAGGTTTCATTAAGAAATATCTATCTTCGAAAAGCGCTTCAGTGGAAGGTGTGTGGGCTGAATATTGCAGGTCACTCATCAAAGGGACTGCAGAAGCTGTCTAGACACATAAATAGTCAAAAATACATCTTAATTTGTGAATTTGGGCGAAACAAAGGTTGCTTTATGTGCTAGTCAAACAAATTTGTTTAAATAAGTAAAGTGCGTGTAGCATAAAAATGGTATGTTAGAAAATTTTGGTTTTCAGAACTGAACTCAGCACCTCTCATTTAATTAAAATTACATAGTTTCATCTAAAGGACAGAAATAAAGTTTAAATTTGTTGTCCAGTGTTATTGGCGGCATTGTTAATTGTTACTTCAATTGTTACTAAAGAAGGCTGTGAAAGTAACATAATCAAAATTGTACTCAGTATTCAAGAAAAATAATTTCTCGTAGAGGATTATTTTCGTTCATACGCAGTTGGTTGAGGTGACAGAGCTAGTGTGAAAGCGGCATGTGAACTTTATGAAGAGGAGTTTCATAAAGATGCACCATCAGGAATACCCCTTTCCTTGTCATATTATACGAAAAGGTACTGTAAATACAAGAATATTATAGCGCCTTGTTGATGCGATAACCAGCAGAACGGAGTTGTTTGTGAAGTGGTCGCCTTAGCAAGGAGCATTGTAATTCTACACATATACGTCCTCCTTGGTCAAAAGGTAACTCATCAGTGAAGTGGCAATGCGTATTGAATTCCAATTCTGACTTAAGTGTCTTGTTACTTCTATAGTTAATTTTAAATTTGAAAGAAAACTGCATATTTCTCTTAATTCTTCCATACCTATTTCTCCGTTTCGAAACAAAGTGTATGACATTAAATCCCATGGTTATCGTTGAAGTATGTGCGAATGGAACCATTACCTACCTCTCCATGTAGAGAAATATTAACTCATAAAGTAAAACAAAATTACATTTTAACCTACTTTTTCATGGGAATGAAATGAGTCTGTTTCGTCTCTGTTTCTTCGCAGACAACAGTAGCTTCATCTCTCTGCTTTCCGATAGTGATCCTTGCAGTTAGGATTGTATCTCCGTATCGCAACGTATGGCTCTCCTGTGGCGGAGAATCTGTTTACTGAGGGATTTAAAAGATTTGATATCGTTGTATACTTGTTTATCTTGCCGCCGCCTTCTTTTTCTCCTGAAGGCGAAGAGAGCGGGTAAGGTGGAGGAAGAGGGGCCGTGCCGTGAGAACTGAGCATAAATTAGCTTCCAGAATCTAGCATTGCTTTCTCCCCGTGGCGTGAACAGCTATGGGTCTCCGCGGAAAGCAACGCACGCGTCCACAGTCTTTGGAAACAAACAACGTTTCCTCCACTACGCTTATTTCAGAAAAAACAATATTATCAGTAAGACTGTGAATGTAAGTCTCGTGTAATTTTTATATACTCTGTGTAACACAGTTTGTTATACAAATTTCCTGTGTTAAATCTGGTTTTTCTAAATTTTATCTGCGCTGTACGTGTCACAAGAAAATTTTATAAGGAAAATGTTAATGAACTGAAAATATATCGTAATATACTAACGACTATTTTATATTTTTAATAGATTAAAATTAATTAATTTAAAAAAATTCTAAAATATTATGTCAGATTTTGCCTTCCCTAACCTATAAACAACGTTATTTAATTTCGTGTTATTTCTGCCACACCTCCACGAAATTCGATATCTGAGACTTGATGTTACATACAACCATTAATTGACGCAGAAAAAACAAAACGAAATTGTTAAATTAAAGACAATGGATTTACATTTTACAATTTTATGTAAATAATTCTTTTGAACCTATTAAAAAATGAAATAGTTATTAATGCGTATCGATGTAATATTAGTTCCTTAATATTTTTACTTATAAATTCTTCCTGTGAAACATGAAAGTATTTACAAGTACCGGTAAATGATTTTTCATGTTTTATCTCTATGTATAGTAGACCTAAACTTTTTCACACAATGAATCTATTTAGAACAAAGTTATTTGCGTGTCTAATACCGGTTGAAACACATCGATACCTGTTCTTTAAATTTTTATTTGTATTGAGTCATGAGAAACTATGAACTATACGGCCTCTATCTCTTGTCCCTATTTTTCGGCATGTAGGCAACACTGTATTTTAAGGTATGACGGTAGAATTCAGGTGATCTTCGTATAAGGAAATCTCCCTGCATAACCTACAAGTCGAGCGCTTTACCCCTACACTACTGATAATTCTGATAAACAGGGGAACAGTTAGTTGTACGCACGAATCTATCTCCACAAGTAATACAAGGAACACAGTTTTCTATTTACGGCACTAATTATGAATGTGCCGGACTATGTAACTTCAAAAAAATAGTGGCTAGGGTTACACCTGGTAGAACGTTCGGAGTTTAGAAAATTCCATTGAGTATATAGGCGTCTTCTTAGCGGACATCCTCCTACTTTGTGACATAAGTAAAATAAGTTGTTCACATGTTTTGTAACGTGTACAAAACAACAAAGTAAATGTATTCCATTTATTCGGTTTTTGTAAATTCAAATAAACTATTACATAATTATATTTATAAGTATTAAAAAGTGTTTATATTTGAAGTGATACTTAGTTATAGTATTTAGATTTACTTCTGTTATTTATACGTTACAAAATACATAAATAATTTATTTTAGTTATATTACAAAGAGGGGGTATGTCCGCTAAGAAGATGCGCATTCAGTCGAAAATTTTTGTGTTGTGATATATTGTATCATTTTTGCACGTATAAATACTTGCAATGTCAAGCGTTCTTGTCACGTTTTCGCTGTAAATATCGTCCATAGTTACAATTATCATTAGCGATATATTATTTCAACTCGCGTTAATGAACTAGAGATACGGCAACGGTGTTTCGTACTCCACGTGGAGATGATATCGGAACATCGATTAGAAATGATAACGCATCTTTAGAAGTCATGTGTTATCGCTTCTTGTGACTGAAGCGACATCTGAGGAGCTCAACCAATAAACAAACTCTTACCATCGTGCTCTATCATTTGATATCTATTGCTTATACGCCAGCTTCAATTTACGGTGCATATTCCTCGAAATTTTTTATTTTCTCTCTTCACTCAACTTCCCTCATGACGTTTTTTTATCATTTAACTTAGAGACTATTGAACCAATGGTATTTTATAAACTCCGAGTGCTCTATAATACTCTTAATTCAAATATCTTCATCAGTTTCAGCTATGAAACCACTACCACACGTTACAGTGCTGGCTGACAATACCGAAAAAAAATCGAATGAAGACAGGGGGAAGGGTTGTGTAATACTTAGGAATGAAAATAAATACTTCGTTTTAGTTTAAATGAGGGAGAATATAATTGTGAATTATTCAGAAAAGGCGGAGCCTGGAGTCTATCTGTGAAGTAGGCTTATAAAAATTGCGACGTTCTAAATGTTACGTATAACTTCGTTTCAAGATAACAAAGAGGTAACAAGGGTATCCAAATCGTTGGCATCGTTACGAATAGCTAAGTCTACACTAGAGGTGTCAGCAGTTTACTTACCTGAATAACATATAACTTCGAATTTAGAAACGTTCTGAGTTTGTATATATAGTCTACGTAACAGGCAATGAAAAGGACCCAAGCTACGTGTTCTACTGTTTTTATATTATCGGAATTATCATTATATTAAGTCCTTTGGAATTCTCTCCTGCGCTAGATCAGAGACTGTCGGACCCTAATGACGTTACAGAATAAACTTAGAAAGTTATTAGATAGGAGCTATAAATTTGTATTGTATTTATGCCTGTGTGTAAGCTAGTGTTCCATATTAATTTAGTATTTTCTTTTGTTCCTTAAGGAGTTAGCTGAAGATTTATTATTATTTGTAATATTGTTTCGTTAACTCTCTATACTTAACTTTGCTTTATTATTGTTTATTTTACATTACGAGTAGTCTATGTTTTTAAATTGTAAAGTAAGTTATATTATTACTAATATCTGTAACATGTATTATATAGCTAATATCATTCAATATAATAATTTTATTATATTGTATGAATTACCTTGCACCTCAGGTTGATTTATAGTGAAGTGGAAGGGAAGGTCTGACGGCCTTAACTTCATCATAATAAATACAGTAATTCTAATGTTACAATTACGTCCTTAAATAACTTCCGTTGTGATTGGTTTTAATTTGAAATACTGATGTGAAGAATATACAGTACGTATTTAAGATATTAGTTATGAAACTAAATAAAGTAAAATATACAGAATGAAGAGTAAGTAATGTCATTAATTTTAGGAGGTTGTTCTTTGAGATATTTCTAACAAAATGTTAAAAACAATTTTGCTCAAGATAAAAATTGTTTTATATTAAATATTTCATAGTGTGTTTTGGGAAAGCCATTGATGTGATTCCCAATGTGCTCAATCAATTTAAGAGAGCAATGTGTTATGATAATAAATGATTGAAATAATAAACTTTTATATTTGTACTTTAAATGTGCAGAAATTACATTCGAACAAATGTAACTTTTTGTTCTGCAAAGGAATTTTACAATATTACATTTGTTCGGATCAAATTTCTGCACATTTAAAGGACAAAACTAAAATTTTTTCAATCATTTATCATAATACACTGCTTTCTTATGTTCATTGGGTATACTGTAAATTAAATCAATTGCTTTCACAAAACACTGCTATGAAATGTCTCATATAAAATCATTTTTATCTCGAAAAGGAAGCAAATACGAGCAAAATTTTATTTAACATTTTGTTCGAAATATCTCAAAGAATAACTCCCTGAAATTAATGACATTACTTACGGTACACTCTGTATATTTCCAACCATAAACTATCATTACTAAATGTTTCACTAGATGGTCCGTTTCGACGAGTATATAAATATCGTCTATCAGATGTTTCAGGAAACTTCTTTCCTAGTACGGAGAGTGCAAATGGAAGCTATTCTGTACTTCTATAGTAGCCTATCCCCTCTGATGGCAAAGAATATGATGAAATAACTTTAGTCAGTGGATGCGCATCTGTCAATATATAATAGATGGCTCAATCAATTCTTTGATAGTAATCAGATTCGCTCGAAGATGGAATCAGATTTTAAGTTAGTCGTCACTTGATCTGTATATATTCGGTTTGTGAATTTTGCACTTATAAAGCAGATCATTTTTTTTGCTATCCCCCCTTGTATGATCTAAGATCGTGCAACACTATTTTCATATCATTTATGGTGTGAAATGGTTCGAAATAATAGTAATGGCAATGTAAATTGGAGAGTTTTGGTGAAATTGATATTTTTAATTTATGGAAGAGGAATACACAGAGGAAACTATTAATCTCTGATCTTCAACCACGAGTATTTATTAAAATTAACGTCGGGAATTGAGCCAAATTTCGTCATATGAAAACCTCGCGCTCTAGGACTGAAGTGCAGACTACTTCTGCTCTACGGCCGACAGTCAGTTATTTCTTGAGGTAATTTCTAATCATTTGGCTTCAAAAAGTTGTATTCTCCATGACATACTCTTAGACAACTCTGAATATTTCAGTAGTTGAACTATCAGTAGGACGTAGGATAAGCTTTTTCAGTAGGATGTCGAAATAATTCCTCTATTTCGAATATGATACACTACGCATTAGAAATAGTCCTTGGTATGTTGGGTTTCATTGCTTCAGTAGGCACTTTGAAATAGGTTGCACCACAAGAAAGTAAGATAGAGATTTAAGTCGGAGAAGGGTGTATGGGACATGAAATTTCTTAAAGGTCTTAAACATCATTTGAGCAGTTATTAAAAATATTTTTGCGCTTATGTTATTATATATAGTATACCTTTATATTATGGTTAGGACCTATAGATATCATATTAATTTTGATTTTCCTTATATTTTCCCACAAAGACAATAATAATTTTAAAACTAAACAATATGTTTGGGAATTGACCAGATAAAAGTGAATTCTTTCTACAATGAGCTAAATTTAAAAAATATATATATATTACAAAGTAATACCACAATATATTTCCAATAATTTATTTTTAAACCTTACATTGTCACATGGGCCTCAAGATAAAATAAGAAATGACCTAGAGAACAAATTGGAATATATTTTTTTTCTACATCAACTTAAGATACATACCTGATGGTAGTAAATGAAATAAATCTGCACATTAATCAAGGATCATAGAGGAAAGTCCATATTCTCACCATTAATATGTACACTACTCACGGAATTAGAGCTCATATATTTATTATTTAGGTAAAATGGAAGGAAAAGGAGCGAATGAAAGAAAGAATGAATAAAAGGAAAAAGATAAGGAAACAAAATTAAGGTAAAAGAAAGTAGAAGAAATATGAAGAAGTAAAAACGAGAAATAAAGAACAAGTAGGGTAAAGTTGCCTATTTCTGTGATACCCCTAATCCCGTGATACTTACTGGCTTTTAAGGAACCCGGAGGTTCATTGCCGCCCTCACATAAGCCCGCCATTGGTCCCTATCCTGAGCAAGATTAATCCAGTCTCTACCATCATATCCCACCTCCCTCAAATCCATTTTAATATTATCTTCCCACCTACGTCTCGGCCTCCCCAAAGGTCATTTTCCCTCCGGCCTCCCAACTAACACTCTATATGCATTTCTGTATTCGCCCATACGGGCTACATGTCCTGCCCATCTCAAACGTCTGGATTTTATGTTCCTAATTATGTCAGGTGAAGAATAAAATGCGTGCAGCTTTGCGTTGTGTAACTTTCTCCATTCTCCTGTAACTTCATCCCTCTTAGCCCCAAATATTTTCCTAAGAACCTTATTCTCAAACATCCTTAATCTCTGTTCCTCTCTCAAAGTGAGAGTCCAAGTTTCACAACCATACAGAGCTTACTGTTAGGTTTTGAAACAAGCTGTTTTTTACGGTGATGGGTTGTTAGCCCTTCGCCCAACCCCCAAGCTGGAGGACCACCCCTTATCGGCTGCCCATGACTGCTTATTAAATATATCCTAATCCCGTGATACTTTTTAAAAATTGAATGTCAGTCAAAGCTTTGCCGTTCGACCATAGCGCCAGACATCTTTCCCGAAAGATTGCATCGTTCACCTTCTTTTGAGACGTCGTTGAACTTCCTAGCAAGATATCCAATCCCGTGACATTCAGTGAAAAAAACGTATCACGGAATTAGGAGTATCACGGAATTAGTCAACTTTACTATATTTGAGGTAATGAAAATAGGAAGCACTAAGACATCAACTTTACAATTTTTTTCACGCACATGGAAAATATATTTCGAAAGTAATCTACTTCAAAATTTTAATACTCTTATTTTTACTTATGAGATGATGAACAGGTGAGTGATGGAATAAAAGTACAAGATAGAGCTAATTTGTTCGAAGAACACCTGCCCTCAGCATTTTTACGCACCACACCTCGTACGATCTTAAGAGGATTGAATAGCCTGTCTGTGTGGTGAGAAATTGTCAATTTACGTGACTGAACTACGGCTTGGTGCTTCATTTCCTTGTCATCATCACATCACTTCAGTAGTTGTGTCGAGTTGACACATGATCGTAACTTGTTTGCTTCAGTTACGAATTGCAGACGGAAGATGCTAGGATAAAGCAGGATAAGACCCGCAGAGACTCGGAGGGGATTTAGCATAACACCTGTTGACGTTATCTGCCAGCTGAGCTATAGGTCACATACGAGGGAAACGTTTGCTGTTTGGCACTTTTTGCCGTTACCATGCATCACAATAGAAAGTCTTAATCATATTTCAGCATATTGTGAGCATTTTCGTTGCAAAGATATTAGGTTCGATTGCTTTTTGTTTTTAATATAGTTACTAATTTAGTTTTCACATTAAACATTGTTGGCTGAATTTTCATGGAATATGATAGCCAATTTTACAGGTAAATTCCATGCTCACAACAAAAATAGAATAATTAAAAAGTACTATTGTCTGAAAACTGTAAACTTGTGTTCTACCCACAATTAAATGATATCCCTCTATTCTCAAAGAATTTCTAATTTCTTTGTAAGATATACTTGCATGTCGTCCATACATGTAATCTGCATTTCATAAAGACGATAGGGAATATTTGTCTCCCGCTGAAAGAAACCGCACCTTTTCCTCGTACACTCTTCAAACTGTGGATTAAAATTCTGCCTTCTCCCTACTACATTTTCTTAGAAAAGAATTTGTAAATATGTGTATAATCAGATATACTGTAATAAAATTATAACATCTCTTAGATTTCAAATAATTTCCACACATTTGGAGGCATTTTAAAGTACCGTCATTTCCCATAACTATGGTCCTAGAACACAGCCATGGTCCACGATACAACTATTTAAAGAACATTGTAGAAGTAACATAGACCGTTCGTAGATAGCTGCATTGACTTGACTTCAAACTACAGTACAGCAAAAATATAATATATAAACGAGGTACTACGTTACGGAGTACAAAATTTGAATAGACCCTAGTTGTGCTCCAGGACCATAGTTATGGGAAATGACGGTAACTATAACAGCAATAATTGAGTGAAATATAGAAAATATGCAGCTTCAAATATTTCTAAATTCAGTTCTCTTTCCCTTAACGATTAGAGAGCCTTTTTACAACCATAAAGCCATATGAAGGGTTCAGAGCCATAGTGGGCCAAGCGCCATTTATTAAAAACGGAAAAAGCAAGGTTTACAGTTAAGTGAATACCATAGTTTAATGAAGATTGACATGTCATTTAGTTTTAATGTGCTTGCTTTATATTACTTGCCGTATGTTTCCATCAAATTATGGTAATCACTTTATTTTAGCCCTTATTTTCTTCGTTTTTAATATATGGCGCTTGGCCCACTTTGGCTCTGAACCATTCATATATTGTTTGATATTTTAAAAATCCTCAATAATTATTGTAAATTTTTATTTTAAAGGCACACTTCTTACGCTATAGAAACTATCCAAACTGGATAAGATTATAGTATGGTGAAAATAAAATAAAAATATTAAAATAATGATAAGAGAAATCGAAGTACTCGCGGCAAACCTGCACCACAGTCACTTTTTTCACCACAAGTCTCGTAGTTTGTGCTCAAAATCGAATCCAAATAATAACTAATGTATAAAATAGTGTGTCTATTTACACAACTGGTCAAAATTGTTCGATCAGCTATGAAAACAACTAGCCTATATACTTTATTTCAATGTACAAACACATCGGAAAAGCTAAATAGACCAATACAATACATATTTTCTCTCTCTAGCATTGTGATATGATAGAATATTCAAAACGAAATCCCTGTTTTAACTACAAATCCATAGTTGTGATAGGTCATCGAAAACTTTTGACCGGTAGTGTATATTTAACGTCATTTTAGCTTCAACGGATAATTTGAGACAATGAAATGATGACACAATGAAAATTGAGCAATTTTTTTAAGGATAATAGCAGTGAGAAGTGAAAAAATCAACAAAACTTTCCCTACATTATAAAAGTGTTAGGATTTACCTGGAATCGAACTGAATTTAATTTGTGGGAAGGAGTCGTTAACTGCGCTACGGCTGGCCCTTTGGCGTGTTCCTTCATACCAGCCCTATATCGATTGCCTCCGATTCCTTCTCTTTTTCCCTTCCCTGTTTCTTCTTCTTGTCCTGAGCGCCCCCGGTTCGTGACCAAGTCGCATGATGGTCGCTACTGCATGCACTCGTTGAAATTTGTCGGATCAGTGTCGGCTCTGAAAGTTTCTACTTTCCGTGATGTGGCTCTGCAGATCTCTCATAACAGAAGACTTTCTAAGACTTCATCGCAATTAAGATCGTTAATCCGTCTTTAAAAATGTCTTGTACATCTAAAATATTGTACAGTGTTACAAATAAAATTAAGAAGGGAATAAAATTTTAAATTAAATTTGTTTATCGGGAGCAGTATAGTCTTGCCAAGCGTTTGGTGAAAATGTAGAGGCTAAAATTTTGTCTTCGATTTTAAGATTTGTTTGCAAGTAAACTACGGACAACATGACTTGAGAAAATTACAATAGCCTACTTTAATTTAATACAACATAACGCGATGATGAGTACATGGCAGAATGACAGCATAAGAAGGAGAAAATAAATAGCGTAGAGAAAATGGAAAGGTAAACTACAGTAAAATAAATAGTTTGACAAAAAGTTCGATAACAAAAAAATAAATAAATAAAGGGATTATACAAGAAACAGGACAACTAAAAACGAAGCAAGTAGGAAGAGGATTAAATTAGTAGAAAAAGAAAGATGAAAGAATAAGTAAGAAGAGAAATAGGAAAGGTTTAGTGGGAAAAGAAAGATAAAAAAGATAAGTGGAAATAGAAGGCAGAAAATTGAGTGAGAAGAGAAAAAGGAAATATTGATTGGAACGAGAAAGAGTTGTAGGCCTATATGAGTAGAAAGAGAGACAGGAAAATATGGCTACAAGAGAAAGATGGAAGAATGATTATCAAGACAAAGAGGGAAATATGGATGTGAATGAAAGAGGGACAGATGAGTGAGAACAGGAAACGAAAATGAATACCAAGGAAAAGATGGACAGATGATTGTGAAAACAAAGAGGAAAATGTGGTTCGGAAGAGAAATAGGTAGAATAAAAACTCATATTAGGTTAATGTTTCAGATAAGTTGAAAATATATATAATAAAGAGTTGTTTTATACTTTCAGTGAACAACTTATCGATTAATACAGAAACCAATTTTCTGTTTTTAAGTTTCACATCACAAGGCTATATATCCACAAATATTTTCGACTTTTTAAAATCATCTTCAGGTGGAGTTACAAAATAGACCAATAATTGAACATAAGCTTAGGTGAAATACAAGAAAAAAAAAAAAATATATATATATATATATATATATATATCTACACATTATTAATAAAACTGTTTAAAACGAACATGACATAAAAATTTGTTTCCAAATCATTTCTTTATAATAAAACATTTTATAAAATTTCATGCTAAACGTCATTCAAAGTGATAAACACACTATTTGAATCTCTTGATCTTATAAAATAAATTTCAAATATAAAATTGTATATGTGTGTTGATAATTAAAATTTTAAATTTTAAAGCCATTAGTGATGCCGTGTTCAGACGAAAGCTACAATTATTGGTGTTCTGTAAGTTTGTTAGTCACTCGAATCTATGAGGTGTGTGACATGATGTTAAGAGGAGGACGCGAGTAAGCTGTCGAGATCATCTTATCGAAGCGTTACAAAGCTTGTGACTGATCGTGTACGCTATGTAGAACCTTTATTATATAAAAACAGGTAGAAATGAGTGTGAAGAGAAAGCGGTAAAGATGGTTGGAAAGAGAATGTGATAAAGATGATTGTGGAGAGAATGTAGTAAAGATGGATAGTAAGGGAAAGAGAAATATTAGTGAAAAAAGAACGAAGGAGAACGGTTTAAAAGAGAAGAGAAGACAAATCAGTTGTAAGAGGAATAGTCGTAAAGACAGGATAACGATAATGATTGTTAAAAGAAAGAGAAAAATACGAGTAGAAAGAGAACAGGAGAAAGGTGATCGATAAGAGGAAATATGAGTAGGAAGAGAATGGTTGGAAGATGAGTGGAAAAATATAGGAAATAGGAATAGGGAGAAAAATGAATAGGAAAAAAAAAGAGATATACAAGTAGGGAGAGACTAGTGATAAGGTAGCTTGTAAGAAGAAGAGGGAAAAAGGAGTAGGCAGAGAATGGGAGGAAGACAAGTGGAAAATAATAGGGAAATACACGTAGGGAGAAAGATGAGTGGAAAAAGAAATAGGAAAATACTAGTAGGAAAGACTGGGCGAAAGTTGATTGGTACAAGAAGGAGAGAAGTGTGAATAGGAAGAGAATGGGGGAACGATAATCCGGAAAGGTAATAGGGAAATACTAGTAGGAAAGATTGGGAGATAGAGATGATGTTTAAGAGGAAAAGGGAAGTACGAGTAGAAAGGGCATGAAAGAACGATGAGTAAGAAAAGAAGTATTGTAAGGAAAGGAATGGGGGGAAAGATGAGTAGAAAGAGGAAGGGATTAATATGAGTAGGAATATAAATGGGAAATATATGAAGGAAGAAAAAGGGAGAAACATGATTAGGAACAGAAAAAGGAAAGAAAGTAGGAAGTTATAAAATTATGAGGCGAGATAGGATTACGAAAAGAGAGAAGAATGAAGAAAGAGACGAAAGTGGGACAGTGAAGTAAGAAAAAGAAAGGGGTTAGAAGGATAAGAAAGAAAACGAGGAAAATGGGAAGAAAAAGTATACATATGAAGGGAGAGAAGTGTGAATATGAATAGAAAGTAAGGAATATGAGAGGCAGAGAATGTGCATTGCTGAAAGTTATATTTTCTGTGTATAAAGAGGGATTTCATTTTTTCTGCCATAATTCATAATTAATGTCATGAAACTTCTTTCATTAAGACATAAATTGTGCTTGTTATTGTTAGGAATTTCGCCCCACTTTCCTTCCACTTGAATGAATTGTGAGCAGGATGCGGAGCCGCCACTGACGGCTTTTCCTGCTTCTCTCTCATCAGTAAACATTCTTCCACATTAATTACATCAAAAAAGTTTTCTTCGTTTCGTCTCCGTAATGAAGTTGATTTAATTGCGAGCGCTTTAAGCACGAATCTAGAAATTAAGCGCTGCGTCCAATTCTTTTCCACTTAATTTTAATGGCAGATATGGCTTGCGATTGCGGGAATCTTACCGCATATCCATCCGTTCATTCACGCTACCACAAACATTTTGTTTCTATGGCAACACAACATGATATCAAACTTGTTCAGTGGCTTGCTGTAGTAAGGATTGCCGGCCTTCCTTTCCTATGCATCTTCAGTGCCACCACCACTATTATTATTATTATTATTATTATTATTATTATTATTATTATTATTATTATTATTATTATTATTTTATTGTTATTATTAAGTATATTTTAGGATCAAATTCTTAATTTTATTTTCTTTATCGTTTCGTTGTTGCTTGAATCGTCCCTGGTCTCGAAGCCTCCTTGGAAGAAAATGAAGCGCAATTTATTATTATTATTATTATTATTATTATTATTATTATTATTATTATTATTATTATTGGCTGCTGCAAATATCACAGCTGCTACCAATATCACTACCCACTTGTACTGTAATTACTGTCACTGGAAATCTACTACTACTACTGCTACTGATAACCGATCGTCTTGTACGCAACAGTTAAGGAACTTTAATGTCATCCATTACTCATCATACTTATGTGTTGTACGTAGAAACCCTGCATATCGTGATAACTCCACTTCACGGAAGTCCCACAACACAACTCATTTTACTCGTAGTTGATAGGTTGTGGTTCACAAAGCGTGCGAAGTAATATTATTAGTGCTGTAAATAATAATGATATTACTATATAATATAATATCTCATTAGAATAATTATAGGCCTATAAAACGCATTGTTATTATTCTCATTATTGTTGTTAGCAGTTTATTATAAGTCTTTGAAAGATTTTTCTGCTTATGCTCTTCTTCAGATTATTATTTACCAATCCAGAAGACCAAAAGCAAGGAAATTTCCTTAATATGTTTATATGTAAGACCACTATTTAACACAACATGAGACCACCGGCCTAGCCTTGGGCATAGCTATAGTAGACAGCATATTCGATGGCCGGTGAGGTGGAGCTATGATAGAGGCGGTTGCCAATCGCTTGCATGTTCCGCCTCCCAGCGTTGCCTAGTTCAGACCTAGCGTCACGTCACTATACACTTAATCCCTTCCACTCGGAAAGACTATTTAAGATAGTCTTGGGGGTATGTTCTATAGAAAGAGCTCGTGCCCTTCATGACTGTCAAAATCCCATATTTTTAGGTGGTGTAGTTGCTGAGAAATGATTTATTTCATGTTTAACACTTGAAAAGTGGATTTTAATTTTTTAAGTGGTTGAACAAAGGCATTCACTCAACATCACGATTTCTGATATATGTATTTGTCGTTTTGCATTGCTTATTTTGTACACCTACCAGTCAAAACTGAAAATCACTTTTGAAAAATAATAATAGAATAAAATACTCCCGATATCCAAAGAGCTATCTGAGAAATATTACTTTCATTTAAGACATCAACATATAGAACTTACTGCATCAAGTCCCGTGCATTACGAAATGAATTCTTCATGTTTCATTGTTTATTAAATCTCGGGTCACTTGAGAGAAGGGAGAACCAATCAAGTACAAACACTGGTTTTGTTGATATAATTCATCTTTTTGAGCTCTTACGAAATACAATGTTTATTCAGCTGGAGGGGACTCTCTGCCTTAACTGATCCAATTTACTTCCTTTCATCCTTCAAATCACTGTGATTGAGTGTAGGAACAAATTTCATATTACATAGTAAATCAGTGTATCGTACATAGTTCAATTAAATTAAACCCTGTTGTTAGTGTTATATAATTATTTCACCGTGCTTTATTATTGCTTCAGTGTAGTGGATTATTAAGTATTAATAGTCAGTGAAGTGCAGACTACGTTTTGTTTATTGCGTGTGTTGTAATTTTGTATCATCATGTCTCTTGAAGCCGGACCAAGTACTGATTTTACTATTCACAAATATAACTTTCTTAAAAAATCTGTCTTCACCAGAGTATCGCAAAGTATAGATTTTTCTTAAACACAGGAACTGACAATGGAGGCGTGCAAAGTAGGGCATGTGCGCTTAATACGAAGGGTTATTAATGAGGCTAAAAAAATCAGTCGAACAATCAAATGTGCCCATTTTCAAATCACCGGGTAAAAGCACGACAAGCCCAAAAGTGAAACGAAATTAGATGATTTTGAGAAAGATGTAATGCGCAGGACAAATTATGCAGTTTTATGATGATGGTCGAATAGAATAGAATTCTTTTTTGTCATTTTGCGTTATTTCTATTAATTTAGTGCGAAATCAACTTTATTTCAAGAGTTAATTGCAACATAGCAATAAATTCAGTAGTCCTTGCAAACGCGTGGAAACAACACTTCGTAGAAGTGAGGTGCCTCTTGCACTCTTCGCTCTCAAAAAAGCTTTATGCCCCGCTTAACTCAGGCCTTAGGATAAAGCACGCTTCTACAGTACATTTCGTTACATCGTTGCCAAACCTCCAGTAATGTCTTAAAATGTATGTAAACAATTTGTCATGAGTCAATATTAATTTTTAGATGTTATTTTATTGTCATTTTTGAATGTAACTTTATTATGTATCGAATCCTACCCTGAGCACTACATCGCTCTCTTTCATGTGAGTGCTAGAATTTTGCATTTTTACAGTCTTTTTGTACCGTACTATATTTTTCTGACAATATACTTATTAATAATACAAATAATTATAGTGATGTATTAATAATTACATTAATATACTCCTTAAACCGTAAGCGTAACAGGAAAAGTATGCAAAATAATTTGTTGGAACTGAGAACCCCAACCTAAAGAAGTTTACAAAATGTGTATTTCCAGGTTTGTTTAAAAGACAATGCGATCAAATACCTATTAATTAATAATTAATTTCTGGGAAATCTAAACGCAAAGGAACTAAATGATGGAGAATTTTCCCATTCATACTATTCGAAGAATTCATCCCTTAAGAGGACTGTTATTGGATACTTTCCATTCTGTATAATATGAATTTAAGAGTGCTTATGAATCTACAGCACCAGACAACAAGAGAATGAAAGGTGGTACGAGACACCTGAATAGAGGGAGTGCCGAGTGTAGAGAGAGGGACTCAACGGGGAAACCGATCACGTCAAAGAAGCCTTTCAACGCATTCGGGTAGCATTTCATCTGCTTCCAAGAAAACCTGTGACCGGAACAAGTGCTGAATTACACATCCAGAAATCTTCTGCACACAGACTCTTAGTGGAAACTAGTTTTAAAACCGATGAGATTGAAGGTAGTTCAGAAAATGTTTAACAGAAATCAACAGTTAAGTTTCGAATTCGTGAGGAAAATGTGTGCAAGAGTTGAACGTGATGATTTTTTGAGCTGCATTAGTTTTAGAAACGAAGTAACGTTCAATTTATGTGGACATGTAAATCAGAACAATAGGGTTAGTTGTGGCACAAAATATCGTGATAAATTTTTTAACATAAGTTGGGACAACCCAGAAACTAACATTTTGGTTTGTGTTAAAGATGAAAGAATCATCGAGCCGTTCGCGGCAACGAGTAAAGGAAAACTTATTTACAGATAATGCCGGAGATTTAAGATCTTCCGCAGTTATGAAATAAAAAAAACCGCAATTTCTGAATAAACTAAATTGGTAACATTTTGTAACACTTTATTTTGCTACCAAAATGAGAACGTACCTTATGCTTAAATTGGTACAGTGTAAAAAAAATAATAAAATCCCTGGCGACTTCGCTCACTTGATTTAAACTTTTTTTCCCCGGAAACTATGTAAAAGGCCTAGTTTTTTGTGTAGTTTTAGTTTGGATAGTTTGTATGTTTAGTTAGTATAATTTATATGTTTAATTCTTACAGTTTTTGTGTGTGTTTAGTTTAGATAGCTTGTTTGTGTGTTTAGTTTGTATAGTTCGCTTGCGTGTGTTTAGTTTTGATAGCTTATTTGTATATTTAGTTTATATAGGTTTTTTGTGTGTTTTCTTTTGATAGCTTGTTTGTGTGTTTAGTTTGTATAGTTTGTTTGCGTATGTAGTTTGTATAATTTTTTGTGTGTGTTTAGTTTGGATAATTTGGGTATGTGTCTAATTTGTATAATTCATGTGTTTAGTTTGTACAGCTTTTTTGTACGTGTGTTTGTACGTATATGTGTTTAGTTTGGATAGTTTGTTTATGTGTCTAGTTTGCATAACTTATGTGTTTAATTTGTACAGTTTGTTTGTGTGTTTAGTTTGTATAGTTTGTGTTTAGTTTGTAAATGTATAGTGTAAGCTCTCTTGGACTGGCTGCCAACCTCACCCTTCACTAATGTAAGAGGCCGTTGCCCTTATGGAATTTTAGACTTTCCATAGGCCTATTTCATATTATGTAAAAGGCCAGGTCTGCAGTTCAGAAACTAAAGGCATTGTAAGAAAATGTGAGAAGTACTTATATAATGATTTAAAGCATTGCTAAAGGCACAGCAAAATGTAGACTAAAATTTTCATGTAGGCAGCTTCAGAAAAAGGAGCTCATATTATTGAATTGTAATAAATTAAAATTAAATGACACTACAGCCTAAGAAGAGCTATGGACTATCAGCGGGCTGTTGGTTCTCATGTACGTATGCCTCAGGAGAGATAAACCAACGTCTAACCAAACTGGGGATAACGTGTGATCATTACGATGATCTCCTCATCCATTACAGCTGACTTAAGAAAACGGATTTTGTGACTCACTGTAGCTCCCCCAAATTAATCATGATGCCGGTTAGGCAGAAGTCAACACACTGTATTAAGTTTCATTGGAAACTTTCTTTTCCTTGAGGACTCGAATAACTATTATTCCTTAACGCTAATCCAAGGTCTGACGCCTTAGACCGCACAGCTACAGAGTGGTTATTGTTTAGTCAACTGTCCGAAGATAAGTCTGAACCTCACAAGTGATACCAAGAAGGCACCAGTTGTGGAGATAATGGAATAGGGTAGCCAGTTCCTTTCCCCCTCCATTCCATAGAGCATATTAAATTGTAATATATCTTAAATTACATAAAATCACTGCAATTATTTAAATAAAGCACTTTCTTGAGACATGTTAATCAAAATAAATTACAATAATACCTTAACTCTATCTAGGAAAATTTTATATATGGTAATTATTAGGTATTTAACATAACTAAAAAGAATATATGTTATATTACCGGTTGTTCTGTATGGTTGTGAAACTTGGACTCTCACTTTGAGAGAGGAGCAGAGATTAATGGTATTTGAGAATAAAGTTCTTAGGAAAATATTTGGTGCTAAGAGGGATGAAGTTGCAGGAGAATGGAGAAAGTTTCACAACGCAGAACTGCACGCATTGTATTCTTCAGCTGACATAATTAGGAACATTAAATCCAAACGTTTGAGGTGGGCAGGGCATGTAGCACGTATGGGCGAATCCAGAAATGCATATAGAGTGTTTGTTGGGAGACCGGAGGGAAAAAAACCTTTGGGGAGGCCGAGACCTAGATGGGAGGATAATATTAAAATGGATTTGAGGGAGGTGGATATGATGATGATTAATCTTGCACAGGATAGGGACCGATGGCGAGCTTATGTGAGGGCGGCAATGAACCTGCGGGTTCCTTAAAAACCATTTGTAAGTAAGTAATGTCACAAGCATTGGAGAGATTTTTTTTAATAACTTGTCAGCAAAATTGCAGTCTATTGAACAGTGTAAACAATAAGTAACAATAATGAAACAATCTTACCAGTTGCAGTGTTACAAAATATAGTCCATTGACATATAAATCGCTTCTAAAATTTAAATTACTATTTTAATCTGTATATTAAATGTAAAACAGCATGTCTGTTAAGTCTGTTCAGGTGAAGAATGCTGTTGTCCAATAAATTAACTGCTAAAGAATTTGGATGATTGTTTAAACGTTTATGATAGGCGACTCTGTAATTTGCTATTTCTTGTTTGACTATTGAGATGCAAACGTCATAGTTGATGTATCTCTTGTTGATGTATCGAGGGATGTTGCCAGTTGTTAGTAGGGTCTTTGGCTGGAATCGTTACAGCATCTCAATGTTAGAGTTGCTCACAGTACCCCAAAGCTGAGTTCTATTATGTCCAAACAGATTTTAGAATGGTTTTGTAGAGGACACAGGTAATGAACACAAATCTAAAAAATCCACAATGAAGATATAGTGAGTTATCAGAAACATAAGACTTAGACACGTTGGCTGTCATGTGAAGAAGTGGGCATTATATGGTGAAGTATCGAATAAAAAATAATTTTCTGATCTCATTCGTGTTGAATTTGGCGATAAGAGTGTCGATGAAAAATATGATTGATTTTGAAAGAAATTCTTCATTTAATTCGTCATTTTTTATAAGTATGTGGGCTTCTCCTGAGTAATATTTTCAAAGAATTTCCCTTGTGTATTTTTCATGAGATTGCTGGAATATTTTGCAACATTGCGTTCTACCTGGCGTTCCTTTTCTCCCAATAGCAGTCAAATAAATTTCTGAAAGGATAAAATTTGACGAGTCTTTCTCAGAATCATCGGCGATTCCGCGAGCCTTAATTTCCTTTACGCTATTCCATCGCCGTGTTCTTTACTTCGTTTCTATTTTTCTCTTCTTCTCCCCTCTATTCCATTGCCCAGGCCAGCTAAATGGAGAAACCAAGGCGGGTAAAGTCATAAATCTCAAGAAATAAAAATTTCTACCACGTTCTATCCGTAGAAGTGCGCCTCCCCACCCCTCGGCCGTTCTGTTCTGTAAGGGAAGTACAGAAGAGGTGGGGGAGAAGGACTTGACGACTTAATTTTTTCTCTCCCTCTCTTTCTTTATATATTTTTGCATCGAGGCTCTCTCGTCCCAGTGCCTCCCTGGCACGGCCCGAGGTTAATCTAATTAGTGGATCTCTCATTCATTTATTCAGGATTTCCCCCTCGTCCCTCCCGCTCCGTAGTGGAGAAGGTATGTAGCACATCCCAGGTTACTGTCATGACGGAGACACATCAGGGGTGGGTGAGGGTGAACGTCTTAGCACAACCACGCAGTGGCGGTTTCAATTGTAGCTGCACTTTATTTAACGCTGAGAATATTCAGACACGGTGGGATGATGGAACAATATATAGTGGCAGTGGAGAAGAAAGCTGAAGTGCGGAGAAAAACCGTCCCACAGTAGCTTTTTCCACCTCAAATACCTCGCAATCTACAGGGAATCGAACACAAGTTCCTTTAAAGAGGAGCCATTAGCTGACTGCTACGACACTGGATTATCTACACCTGAAAATTTATATTCCATAAACATTCAGAAAAAGACTTTTAGGTATTCCATCGAGAACTCAACATCTGCAACATTTCGTAACTGCGTAGAGGTTTCATCTTCAAGAAAACATAGTGGGAGCTGAAGGGTCACCTATTTGTTGGGCCCCGTTATGCTTAGATACCCCAAACATCATTATTATCACTACAAAAAGTATTAATATCGTCAATGTTACCACCAGAACTTCCAATATGACCACCACTTTCGTCGTCACTACCATTACTATCATTTATAACTATAACCCCCATTACCACCACTATCATCATTAACATCATTACTTTCGTCATCAACATCATTATCAACATGACCCTTACATCGTTATTAACATTGTCATCGATATCATTATCTTCACAGTTGTCAACATTATTATAATCACCCGCATAAATATAAACGCCATTATCATCATCGACACTTATAATCAACGTCATCATTATTATCGATACCAACGTCATTACTGTCCTCGACATCATCATTTTCAGCATCGGCATCGTCATTATCAGCATCAACTAAATAAAATTATCATCAACATTTTTATCACAATCTTTTTTTAATATTAGTAACATCATTGTTATCGTTCATCATCAACATTATTATAATAATTGCCAGAAACAACATTATCATCATCGCCATCAACATCATTATTATCATTGTCATCAACATCATTATCATCACCATCAACATCATTATCATCATCGTCAAATTTCTATCACTGACATCAATACCACTATTTTCATTGTCAACATTACAATCACCAAAATCATTACAATCATCATAGTCAATATCATTAGCATCGTTTTGATCACCATCATCATCACTATCATCATTGTCATCAATACAATTATCTTCATCATTATCATCTTTATCGTCATTAAGATCATTATCATATCGACGTTGTCATTGTCATGAAATCATTAAATCACGTCACCATTATTTTATTATCATTATTATAAACAATATCTCCATTACTATTATAGGCATTGTTATTTTTATCACTAGATCAGTCCACACCTGTGAAGTAACGGTTAGCGCGTCTGGCCGTGAAACCTGATGGCCCGAGTTCGATTCCCGGTCAGGGTAAGTTACCTGCTTGAGGTTTTTTCCGGGGTTTTCCCTCAACCCAATATGAGCAAATGCTGCGTAACTATTGGTGTTGGATTCCGGACTCATTTCATCGGCATTATCACATTCATCTCATCCAGACACTAAATAATCTAAGCTGCTGTTAAAGCATCGCAAAATAACCTACTAAAAATAAAAAATAAAAAAAAATCACTAAGACTTTGATTACTTTTATATCATTACGACTAATACAACATAATGTTAACAAAAGCGGCTGTAGGAAGAAATTCGAATGTGCTTTTTCAATTAATAGCGTTACATTCGTTACGCATCTCAAGATATTGTCCTATATAGCTTCAAAGCGTCTCTGAAAGCATGTGTTTACATTGCATAGATATTTAATATTGTTTAATATATTTCAGTAAATGTAGCTTATCTTAGCTAGAATAGTTTCCTCATTGCATGTCTGAGAGAAATGAGGTGATTCCTGAAAATAAAGGGGCTGGCTTCTGATTTTTTTTAGTTTCGTATATCCCTAGTAAAAATGATTTTTTATTGCATATAAACTCCCTTTTAATATTTACTTCGTTATTGTTATTAAATCCAAATGATATTCCTGTTGTTCACCTACTTAAACACTAGGTACACGAACGAATAGATGTAGACACACAGTACCGGTGCATGCGGGAAAAATAATTGGTTCACTAAAGCGAGTGTTGACTTGCAACTTCCTCTCCGTTCGAAGCTAGTATGATCGATGTACATCTACCTGGTATTCAAAGTAACTAAACGTAGGCTACTGCTCTAGTAATGAGTTACTGTACAGGGCATGTAATTTTAAGCGATGTTGTAAATTGTCTGAACATTCATGGAAAATTACATTTCATTTCTGTAAAAAGAAATAACCGGAGATCTGATAAGGATGAATCATCGAGCGTATGTTTCTTAACAAAAATGAAACGCTCTGTGTCACCTATCGTTCCTCAAAGTCTATCGGTTAGGTCCTGTTACGCCATGTTGTCAAACGTCCATGATTTATAGTGATAGATTAATAATTAAATTATTAAAATAAACAGCGAACGTGACAGGAAAAGTATGCAAAATAATTTGTTGATACTGAGAACTCTAATCTAAACAAGTTTATAAAATGTGTATTTCCAAATTTGTATAAGTTTGAAATTCTATTTGTTGGTCGCTGGATACTATCCGACACAAAAAGTAATTTTAAGTGGAAGGGAGCTAGCTACGAATACCGGGACGAATCTGTGCGCTTGGCATACGTCACAGCTACGCATCTACATTAGCAGGATTACCTGATCTGAAAACGTTGGTCGTGAGTTAGCTTATCTGTTACATGTTGGTCCGTCCTGATAGAAGGCAATGTTTGTTTTCAGAACACTGGTTGCTGCTTCTTGCGTCACTCCACCAAGCATTGTAACTGTCGTACAACCGTCGCCAAGCGCAGAGATTGGTCCCGATAACTGTAGGCCTATTTATAATGTTTGCTGCAGTTGGAAAATGACTTTTAACACTGTTGTGTATGATTGTAATATCATAGCAAGTTAACAACTGCCCAACAAGGTAGGAGGACTGGAAAACTATTACATTCATGGAATTGATGGAGTTAATAGTCCTTAGAATAATCTCAGAATGAAACGTTTTATATTTTCACTTGTACATAATTATTAATGTTATTAGAATTGTTCTGTTATTAATAAGTTATTATTATTTTATTGAATACATACATATGTACCTGCAGGACACATAAGCGTTTCCTAAGTGTACAACATTTCATTACTAGTTCTAGCAAAATAATAGCATATGGATATTTTTTAAAGTAGAAGGATCAAATAAATATTTTTCAGAGAGAGGGAGAGCAGAAAGGAGAGGAAGACAGCCACTGTTGTGTAGACTCGTTTGTTTAGTACTGAAAACAAGGGATTCGTTAATTTTTAATTCAGTTTGTTGAAGTTAAACTTGCATAAATAGCTCTAAATTAAGCTAAAATAATTTATATACACCTGAAATCCCCGAAGGAAAAGTTTTAGCTCCAGGATGTAATTCGCCCTCTGTCCACCTTCTGAATTCATGAGCCTTGTTACTTCTAAAAATTTTGCTTATCAGATCGCCGTCACTTCTGACATGAAATTTAATTTTAAATATCTTATGGTAAAAAAAATTAAGATTGTAGCAATTGTAGTATTATGGTGATAGTGGTAGTGGTAGTGTTTGTGTTAGTAAGTAGTGGTAATGTAATATTAATGGTACTGTGTTGTTGATGGTAATGTTGGTAATGGTGACGGTTTTGATGTTAGTATGTCGGTAGTTATGATTTTTTTATTTGGTTATTTAACGACGCTGTATCAAGTACGAGGTTATTTAGCGTCGATGGAACTGGTGATAGCGATATGATATTTGATGAGATGAGGCCGAGGATTCGCCATAGATTACCTGACATTTGCCTTACGCTTGGGGAAAACCTCGGGGAAAAAACCCAACCAGGTAATCAGCCCAAGCGGGAATCGAACCTGCGCCCGAGCGCAACTCTGGATCGGCAGCCAAGTGCCTTAACCGACCGAACTACGCCGGTAGCTCCGTTATGATGTTACTACAATGGTGGTCATGGCATTAATGGTGGTAGAGTGGTATCATTAGTGGTATTGTTTTAATGATAATTGTAAGGACGATGATTATGATGATGATAATAATAATAATAATAATAATAATAATAATAATAGTAAAAATATTGTATTCATATTTTTCGACAGGAAATAGAAGCAAATATACTGTCCATTTATTCCAGGAAAGAATATAAAGACTTACAGAATATTCGATGCAACTATTTCAGCAGAAAGAAATACTAGGACATTCGAAAAGTAATGGCAACATAGTTACTGTTTCATCCTAAATTAATGTAGGTTACTTTTGACATTACATACTTCGGATATAGTATCCTGCCTTATCAACAATACGTTGCCAAATTCTTCGAATACGGCGGACTCCATCTGCAGCAGCATTTCTGGGTATGTATCTTAATAATCAATCTAAAGCTCTTCGTATATCAACTTTTCATTGAAAGCGAATGCCTCGCTTCCAGCCAACTTGCAATAGTTCAGTATTGTAGGACTTCTCCCCACAGGCTTCTTGTAATACCCTAAAGCACCGAGTTGCATTTTTTCCTCTTGCAACTTGGATTTTAATGAAGCACCTTTGTTCGTATCTTTTGACTGTATTCTTTACTACAAATTAGAAGCAGCCACTGTATTTACAAAATATGGCTACTTCGTGACTTTCAATATTGGAAATTTATGAAACAATTGCTGCTCTGTTACGTGTACAAGATTTCAATGATCACCGTTAGGAGCACTGATCTACATCATTGTTGCCATTACTTATCGAATGCCCTAATAGAGAAAATTTCTGAAAAGTTTATAATTTTTCAGAAATTTTAGAACATAAATTTGGCACTAGGAGCAAACTATTATCACTAAAAGTTTGACTAGTTCCCCAGGAAATGTTATAAAGGACTTATTTAACACCATCCTATCGTACACTGTAGTCCTAGAAACAACAATGACCCAACTCTTGAAGTTCCCTACGGAGCACGATTAACATCACATTGATTTAAGGAGAGGCAGAGGTAAAAATTTCGAACCAAACTTAAAAAAAAAAATGAAAATTTGGTTTTTTCCATTTTTATTATCTTTATTTTCATATTCCGATGTTAGTTTTTGATTTTGTGCCCTTTAAAAGTATGAAATTAAAACCAAGATAACTGTATTACTATATTATTTCCATAATAAACTAATACTTATCATTATTTATATACCTTCTCTGAACATATAAATAAAAAGAAATATTGAAAATTTCTTACAATATGGTGCATGGAGCATTTTCTATCAAATGATATAAAGTTTTATAAAATTATTAATATTTACAGAACTATTGTACTTAGAAAGTTGAAACTTGGTATGTCCATTACTAATAACATACTTAGTATCCATGATCAATTTCAAACAAATCGGATAAATTTTGTGGATTTTGAAATATTCACCTCTGCCTCCCCGTAACAACGGTTTTCATCTCAGTATATTATTTGAATAGAGTTACAGGAAGATTTTCCACAACTAATGCTAAAAACACGAATTTTTCTGAAAATAAGATTACATTAATGCCTAAGAGTCATTATTAAACAAACAGGATACTGTTGTGGCAAATTTTTTATTATTAATTAATAATATAGGCTAATTTCATTTGAAATCATTCTATTTCACGGCATGATTTATAAATATTCATCTAGGTACTATAAAGAATACATAAATTTTCAGATTACCTTTTCAAATGTCTTTCGGCTCTGATCACATATACAACAGATTGTTCAGCCTAATGGCCTTTAAAGGCAACAACTTTTGTCAGTTTCACTATGCGCTATCTAGGGACTGCAAAAGAAGTCACGTTATAACCCTTATGAAATTGCAAGGAGTAAATACCTATACTTCCATCTAGAGGTCGTTCCCAAAAATGCCTTTTCGACAGTGGAACCTCTAGTGATGTTCTAATTTTATATTGTCATTTCATAAAATGGGAATAGCCAATTTGATTGATAGATAGATAGATAGATAGATAGATAGATAGATAGATAGATAGATAGATAGATAGATAGATAGATAGATAGATAGATAGATAGATAGATAGATAGATAGATAGATGGATGGATGGATGGATGGATGGATGGATGGATGGATGAATGGATGGATGGATGGATGGATGGGTAGGTAGGGAGGGAGGGAGGGAGGTAGGTAGGTAGGTAGTTAGGTAGGTAGATATAGATAGATTTAGATTAGATTAGATTAGATTTAGATTAGATTAGGTTAGATTTAGATTAGATTAGATTTAGATTAGGTTTAGATTAGATTAGATTTAGATTAGATTTAGATTAGATTTAGATTTAGATTAGATTAGATTTGGATTAGATTTAGATTAGATTAGATTTAGTTTAGATTATATTTAGATTAGATTAGATTCGATTAGAATAGGACAGATAGATAGATAGATAGATAGATAGATAGATAGATAGATAGATAGATAGATAGATAGATAGATAGATAGATAGATAGATAGATAGATAGATAGATAGATAGATAGATAGATAGATAGATAGATAGATGGATGGATGGATGGATGGATGGATGGATGGATGGATGGATGGATGGATGGATGGATGGACGGACGGACGGACGGACGGACGGACGGACGGACGGATGGATGGATGGATAGATAGGCGGGTGGGTGAGTGGATGGATGGATGGATGGATGTGTATGTGTTTTGTGTATGTGTGTATGTAATCAGGGCTTTCGGGTTACAACAAAAATCGACGTGGAATGAATTTTAATGACTGCCAAAGCGATCTCGAAAAAAGGAACAGATGAAATTGAAGGAACATTATAACGTTTTCTGAAGAAATCTGTGCGTTGTGTTTCACAGAAAATAGTCGTTTCCAGCAGCTCAGCCCATAGAGCCACTAAACTTTTTAACGAAAACCTTGCGAGGACACTATAGTACATGAATGTCGTAAATTAAATCAGTCTGGAATTATAAGATAGGGGAACGACAGTGACTGATTCACGGATGAATATGAGTGGCTAGTGAAATGATGGATGAATGAGTGGGTGGATCGGTGCATGTTGGCATATAGATTAATGGATTTACGATTATGTGAATGAAAGGATGGCTAGGTGGGTAGGTGGGTGCATGTAGTAGATAGATTAATGGATTTACGAATATGTGAATGGAAGGATGGATGGACGAATGGATAAATAGGCGATAGATGGACATATGGTCTGATGGTTAAATAATGGATGACTCACTGACGTAACTGATTCACTAATCTGATTTGACTGGCAGACTGACTGACCTGACTGAAAAACTGATTGACCTACAGAGAGACTGATTGATCTGACTGAAAAACTGATTGATCTGATTGAAAGACTGATTGATCTGACTGAAAGACTGATTGATCTGACTGAAAGACTGATTGATTTGACTGAGAGACTGATTGACCTAACTGAAAGACTGATTGACCTGACTGAAAGATTGATTGACCTGTCTGAAAGACTGATTGATCTGACTGAAAGACTGATTGATCTGACTGAAAGACTGATTGATCTGACTGAAAGACTGATTGATTTGACTGAGAGACTGATTGACCTAACTGAAAGACTGATTGACCTGACTGAAAGATTGATTGACCTGACTGAAAGGCTGATTGATCTGACTGAAAGACTGATTGACCTGACTGAAAGATTGATTGACCTGTCTGAAAGACTGATTGATCTGACTGAAAGACTGATTGACCTGACTGAAAGACTGATTGATCTGGCTGAAAGACTGATTGACCTGACTGAAAGACTGATTGACCTGACTGAAAGACTGATTGACCTGACTGAGAGACGGGCTGACTTGAGAGACAGACTGCCCTGAGACACTAATTGACTCACTGAATAACTGGTTAATCTGACTGAGAGACTGATTGACCTGCATGAGACACTGATCTGTCTGAGAGACTAGTTGACTTGACTGAGAAACTGGTTGACCTGACTGAGAGACTGATTGACTCAGAGACTTGTTGACGTGACTGAGAGATTGATTGACCTGCCTGAGACTGTCTGACCTATCTGACAGATTAGTTGACCTGATTGAGAAACTGATTGACATGACAGACTGTGTTCACTGACCTGAGCTGACTGATGAGTAGACAAATAGATGAAAATATCGTACACGAGTGGGTGAGTGAAGATTAACATCATCTTATTTATATATAGTATAAGTGTTATGTTTTGTGTTTTATGTTTTATGTCATGCATGTATGTAGGCCTATACTTGCACAAGAGGTAGTTTGATATTATATTTCTTATACAATTTTGTGACATTCGAAACTCAGTCTAATTTATGTATTCTGTCGGAACGGAAGATAAAGCAAGATGTAAAATATTCAAATACTCTATTCGCAATATTCTTAACATCTTCTGGTAATGAAATCTTTTATTTTCATAAGTTTTTAGCACGTACGTATAAAATTGGTGTTGTATTTTACTAGCATAGAAAAAAGAAATGTTAACTCTTAGTCCGCTGCTATGGCAACCATTGTTTAACATCCGGGACGGTCGGACCTGTTTATTTATACAAGACAGTTTCCTGTTCTTAGCTTGTACCAAGCGTTATATCACAAAAGCCATATAATCCCAAGCACGAGAATGGAAAATGTGAATATTGTTTGCATAATTCTGGCACGAAATTAAGCGAAAGGAATTTTTTGTGATATTAATAAGATTATTCTGGGGAAAAACGCAACTTCAGTGATTATCAAAGGCAAAGAAATAATGTTCGATCGTAAAACAGAAGTTATAGCAGCAATAAAAAGAGGGAATACCGTTAATTTCTCCTTATGTTAACTGACACGACGATCTCTACCAAACATCCCACCTCCCCCTTTTCCTTGTAAATATCGTTCCTACTACTTTTATCAGCAGGCTTTCAAACGCAGCGAATGAAAATGCCCTTTCTTGTTTTTAATTCGACTTTCACTTAAAATGTTAAAACTTTACGCATCTCTTCTCTTGATGGACTTACTAATATGCGCATCAACTTAATAGGAACATCTGGCAAGGATCCTTGTTGTCTCAGCTTCCAGATGAGTTGAGCCAATTTTCTTTGTCTTTGTTTCTTATACTGCAGAAATGGAAAATGCGTGCATAAGACTTCAAACACTTTTCCCTGACACGGACAGTGGATATGTTCTCCGTATTGTTGTAAGCAGTGTTAACCACTTTACCTCATGATCTCTCTGTTAGTGCATATGCATAGAGGAAAATAAATTTTGAAATATTAAGAATACAGTTTGAGTTTGGGATTCATCCACAAGAGCATCAAGTTTTACTTACCCTGTTGAATATTGGCCACTGTCGTCTAACACATGGTCATCTCCTCTGTGGCGAGTCTCAACCGCAGTTTTATGTAGGTCTTGTAGGCCTATCAGCTGTTATCTTATATTGTGTTCCTTAATTAAAAGTGTCGTATCTAAAAGTAGGCTTGTCATTGTTTGAACCTCTTTATTGATTGGTTAAGAACGCTGCCGTTTCCCACCAGTTGCCACAATTTACAATCGTTGCAAACGGTTGAAAATCAATGTGATAAGTACTTTTCACACTAGTGTTAAAAGTAGTTTTCGCACTCTACCATAAAATAGTACATTTTTAACACGTTTTCCTAGTGTATTTTAGGAATGGTTGTCTATAAAAATTCGACAATGGAATATAAAGATTTTGAACAAAACTAAGAAAGCTTATTTATAGCTCATTAGTACAAAGACATTACTATATGGACATGTAAACATACAAAAATATATTAGTAACCGAGGTGGATTTTTGGAAGAGAGCCTCTCGAAAATCAACTAGGAATAAAGTTAGAAATGCATATAACAATTACATAAATTATGGATATTAAAACATGTCTTAGATGTGATAAAAGAAAGAAGACAAAAGATTTGAACATGTGAAGAGAATGACAAAAGATGATGCTAGAACTGGAAAAAGAGTGAAAGACAAGAAGGGAAATACCAAAGAAACAGTGGATAAATAGCATTCGGATGCTCGGGATTGACCTTTAATGGTGTTTCGCGCCATTGATGATGATGATGATGATTATGATTATGATTATTATTATTATTATTATTATTATTATTATCGTTCTAATTATTAATAATTATTAGATTTTCTAATTCTCTTATTCTGCCATAAATTTGTGACTTTTTTTTTTCAGTCACGTTGTGATTTACATACACAAGTTTATATATCAGGGCTCGGCAGAAATGTCATCGTGATAATGACGTCGCAGGGTCAGCGCAGTGAACTATTTTGCTTTACCCCCTCCCTTCCGTCTAACTCCCCTACAACTCCAGTACACAGGCATCTATCAGTGGCGGGTTACCTGATTACAATTGCTTCTTTTTCAAAACCTTCGGCTGTTCGCAAACATGTGTTTAAGGAAGAATGGGAGGAACAGTATTTGTTATGCATTTGGTGACAATGTAGACGCCTCTTGTGTTCTAAAATTATAATAGGCATTTATAAATCGAACATCTAGCGACATTTTCACGAAATCATAGGTAAACATGAACATATCCAATGTAATTGTAAACGGAAATGTATACAGTAGAAAATAAGTATAAATATAATTTTCTTTTCGTAGGGCTGGACAGGGCGAAACAATTAAAACATAAAAAAACTAAATTCAAATAACAGTTCCAGTACTAAAATATGATGAAACAAACTATGAGCCAACTCCATACCCCAACTTATGTTATTGCTTTACAAATCGCAAATTCATTGAAATGCTATAATGAAGGACAGTTCATTAAAACATGTCTGAATAAAGTTGCTAACAATATTTGTCCCGAATAATCTGATGTTTTAACAGTACGAAATTATCCACACGAACAATAGAAAGAAGGATAAGGGATATTGAAACACGAGTTCAACGAGAAATAAAATCAAAGATGCATGAACAGTAGTCTAATCTCTCGTCTTAAGTGGAAACACAGATATCGATACAGTAAAATTGGTAATGTTCATTCGCGGAGTTACGAAGGATCTCTCTGTATAAGAAATTATTTGCTAGATGTCATTGCACTTAAAGCAAATACAACAGGAGAGAAATTATTCCAAGTATGAAGAAAATATATAGAAGGAATGAATCTGAACATAAAGCATATCTGTAGTAACATACGAGACTCGAAATACGATTTAAAACAAGTCTATTAGCTGGAGCAATTATTAAGAGAGCTGGAAATAAGTGAGGATATAAAACGTTGTCATTGTTATAGCACACCAGGCTGGGTTAGATTTATTTAAAATGCTCTCCATAGAAAATATGTGTAGTCTTATTATAGGTCGCCTGCCTCTACCCTATATATGTAGCTGCTATGTTTGGCTCTATATTCAATATATTGCGGAGCGCTTCTTTTCTGAACGAAAACTTCTAATATCTAAACAAAGATCGTGACTAGCAGACGAAAATTTACGAGTTGTATTAACAGTGGCAATTTGTGACGTATTTTCCTAACTTGATGTAGCACAGTAAAAATAAGGGTGAAATAAAATAAAATCTGTCCATCTATAAATCAATATTGTGTAGCCTACGTCAGATAATTAATATTTGAGGAGAAAAATTCGCTCCGGCACCGGGGATCGAACCCGGGTCCTTGGTTCTAAGTACCAAGCGCTCTGACCACTGAGCTATGCCGAATTCAATCCACAGCACCGGACCGAATCCCTGTCCTCCATTATTTCCCTTTGTGGCCTGACTCCAAGTTAGGCATATATGTTGACGTAAATATCCAATGTCAACTGCCATTGTACTAGGAGCGCACTCAGCTGAGTGACTTGTTTGGCCGGGATTCCGCAGTTACGTGCACAGTAATCTGTATAAATATATGCACTGCAGCCATGCGAATATTATAGATATTATTAATTTGTCATGCAGAATAATATCTCCTTAAATATTAATTGTCAATATTACAGATATTATTCTGTATGACAAATTAATAAAATCTATAATACTCTCATAGCTACAGTGCATATATTTGTACAGATTACTGTGCACGTAACTGCGGAATCCCTGCCAAACAAGTCTCTCAGCTGAGTGCGCTCCTAGTATAATGGCAGTTGACATTGGATATTTACGTCAACATATATGCCTAACTTGGAGTCAGGCCACAAAGGGAAATAATGAAGGAGAGGGGTTCGGTCCGGTGCTGTGGATTGAATTCGGCGTAGCTCAGTGGTCAGAGCGCTTGGTACGTAGAACCAAGGACCCGGGTTCGATCCCGGCGCCGGAGCGAATTTTTCTCCTCAAATATTAATTGCCAATATTACAGATATTATTCTGTATGACAAATTAATAAAATCTATAATAATACGTCAGATACTTGCGTTGAGAGTCCGTCACTGGGATCCGAACGGAGTGCTCAATACTCCTCGATTGATATTACATCTTATGTATTGTGGGTTGCATTCAGTGATGTAATCGTGAGTACAAATTTGCCGACGGCTGCTATATATGAATATTAGCTTCGAATATAGACGTCATTTATTCTTAAAGCGTTTAGTTTGCACTTATTTCCCGTATTCTTATCTTGCCTTTTTATATCAATGTTTAACGAATTAGATTCGGTTTCGGGAACCGCCTACGGCCACCATTGTATGGCATGTTAGCCGATACTATATTTAGACGTGTTTAATTTAAAAAAAACAGTTACTATTTTAATTAATTTAACGGAATGATCCATAAAATATATTAAAAAATAGCTGTATATATTAATATTCTATGATAATTTTTATTTTTATTTCACACTTTAAGTGCCACAAGTAGTGGTTCGTGTACTACCATCACAGGCTAAAAACCGCTGCTATAATATATACTAGGTGTTTCAAAGGTTTACCCACAAACTTAAGCAGCATTTAGAGGGGTCAGAATAGACCAATTTTCAAATAGGAGCCCATGTTCTCCGAAGCTAGCTCTAGTCAGCGCAAGACTTGCATGATAAGCAGTTACACTCGTGTCATTCACAGAAGGTGCAAGCATTGAGTTTGGAGCATTTCCCACGCTAGATACAATTATGCCAACGGATGTTAAACTTCGTCAGAACGATCCCTATTTTTTTTTTAGCAAACGGATGGGGCATCATTCACCAGAAATTATCATGTTTGGACGGGTCATAATCCCCATGCTACACTAGAACATCACCATCAAGTGAGGTTTGCAGTGAACGTAGGTGCAGGTAATTATTTTCGGTGATTAGGTGATCGGTCCATACATTTTTCCAACACGTTTGAATTGACAGATTTTCACAGTCTTCTTGGAACAAGTTCTTGCAAAGCCACTAGATGACGTGCGAGTTTCCGTACTTCAGTAAATGCGGATGCAACAGGATGGAACGTCAGCATGCTTTGATTTCGAAGTGCATACATCCTGAGAGGCGGATCGGAAGAGGAGGTCCAGTTGAATGGCTAGCGTGTTCATAGACATCGCCAATGCCGAGAAACATAGACCGCTTAGTTCGTCAGAGTCTATTCATTTACTCTAAGGAAATTATTATTAATATTAAGGATAATACTATTACTATTGAAATTAATTATTTCACAGTCGTGTCTGTAAACACAGACGGGCGGGCGCCAATGTATTTACTTATGAGTAGGGCTAAGAATTGTATGCTGTTACATTTCGCTTCATGGGCCTCTGACTTTAGGTAACAGTACGTAATTGCGTTGGGGTGGGAGATTTCAGTGTGTTACATTCAGCAGTGAACTTTAGTTGATCGGTTACATTACGACCGAATACTGCTATTCGTAACAAGCAACATTCAACGCCTTGTAAAGGAGAATAATAGTAAGATGTCGAGGACGAAATTTGTGACTTAATTTCAAATGAGGAAATTAGTAATAATGATACAGATTTTGGGATAAATAATGCTTGTGTAAAATATTTCAAATATGCCCCCAATGTTTCTGTAGCAGTACAACGAAGTTTCTGTAGATGTAAGGCAGAGCGCCCACTGGAACGACAAGCGACAGCAACACGTCACTGATTTGATGCTTTACTTGTTGCTAACGTGTATGTTCTTATAAGTACAGGGACATCATTTTATTTTTACTAACATTTTTAATATTAACCTGGCTATACCTTTAGAGAACCGGAAACACCCTTCCACGACTGTAGTTCGATGATACTGGAATAAAACACAAACAAATCACTTTACTAAGTATAGTGAGGGAAGAAAAGTAGTTCATCCATTTACGTAAACTAGGAAATATCGCAATTTTGAGTTCGATAATTTTCATTAGGTTTTTGTTTAATCAAAATACAGAACAGTGTTAAGAATAAGTGTTTTTACTCACGAACTGAGTTATCCATGCGAATTTATTCATTATGCAGTGTATATTATACTGCCTACAGCACATTAGCGTACAATATAGAGAATGAAGTTAAATTGAAAAAAAAATCATAATATGGATACTTAAGCACATTTTTTAAAATGATGGCCGTTCATTTCGATACAGGCTTCAGTTCTATAGCCTATTGCATCTACAGTAATTCCAATTACCAGTTTCGTCCTTCGTACTAGTAACTCATGTTGAAATGTTAGGAGTGTCCTACTCTATAAAAGAGTACCTTACGTAGTGTAAATTCAATCTTCACTTCTGCCCGACCCGCACAGATAAAATTACTCAGACATGCTATCCACTGTCCGTCCATGTGGTTATGCCGCAGGGTTGTAGAAAGAGGGGAAATCATGTGACAGTTAATTACTTTTATTTAAGTTATTTTAAACAGTTCTATAATATTACGTAAACGTCCAATTCCTAACAGAAATTAATGTTTTCAGAAAAGAGCTAAGACAGACCAGCTCTTACAGAGGGGCGAGCAGAAGCAGGTGGGGGAAATCGGGATGCGACGTAGGCAAACGGACAGTACCTGTGCGAAAATATGATTCAATATTGAAAGGTCTTTCGTCACTGGAATACGCGAACATACTTCTGGAACGTACTATACTCACTAACTCAGTAGTGTTTACATGCGGCCTTGGTTCTTTATGGAGGACAGTTGGAACTTCATTAGTAGAAGGGGTGGGAGTGAAGTACATTCAAAAACTCAGGTACAATAAAAATTGAAGTAAAAATAAAATGATGTCCCTGTATAACCCATAATATGAAATGAACGGAAGCCCACTCATCTGATCAGACAGCAACTCGACACTATCCGTGTTGCGTTGTGTCGCTCACAGTGCTGCTTGCTCCACTTTTGGTTGTATCAGTTGTGAGTTGGTAATCCAAGGGTTAAGATGAGATATGATCCTAATTTCAATATAGCCTTTATTGAACTTATTAAAGATTTGCTATGTCTTTTGATACTACATCTATTTTTCGGATTTAAAACATAATAAACCTATTGCAAAATCATTTTATCTTATTTACACATAATAATTTACCGCTCAATATTATAATAGGGCGAAATATAAAGATATTCTAATAACCTTTGCTCACTTTCCGCTATCTGGAGCTCGGATTTCACACACTATCTCACTCCCATGTGTCGCAATCAGCTCTAGAATATTACCGCTTTCCATTGACTAGCTAAAGGAATATATAAAGGATTCTGTATAAGCACAAAATGACAAAATGTTAGGAGTGTCCGTAAATAGGACTAGGACCTGTCCGGTAATTGGCCCCTCTACCCTATATTGTAAACACATGTTTACTTTGATGTGGACGAGAAACGAACAATTATTATTTATGTGATGTATAAACATATAGGCATATTTACTTGATAGTTATCAGAAGGCGTTCTTCAGCATTGACTGAAATCCTGAAGTTAGTGTTCTTTTTATAAATTGCAGATCCAACTTTCTGCACCAACAGATTAAATGTTTCTCTACTCATTCTGTAGAATATTTTAAATGTATCTGGGTATATATTTAATTCTTTGAACAGATTAAAAGCATCGCGTTGTTCTAAATTAGCATGCCAAAAATGATGCACCGAGAATCGTCTCCTATGTTTTCTTTCACTGTAATTTGATATTAGCTAAATTGACTAGATTGAGAATGTCCTCATCCTCCGACGACATGTTGTATGACTGAATCAGTCCAGGGAGTACCAGGTCACTTTGCTGTCATGTTGCTATCATAGTTCGTGTTGGATCAGTGTTTTTGTCGCATCACTATCATATTAGTGGGCTCTCTGCCTAAGGCTGTGTTTTCTAGCAACAGGCAATCATTCTCCTTTGAAAATTTCTAAATTTAGTTTGTTATTCACTGCAACAATATATGAAATGAAAAATTGTGTAAAACAAAAGCGTAATACACCACCATATTAACATAGTGAAATAAAAAGACTGATATTTGTCAATGTTACATTAGTTGTATTTTCTACAGACAGAAAATAAAATGTCTTCAAAATAGTGCAATATTTCTTTAACAAAGAAAATAATGTCTTTAAATTTTTCTTTAGCACATAGTTGTGTTTCGAAGTCAAAGCAGTAGCTTTCAACCACCCAAATGCTGAGGACTATCTTAACTCACCTCACCTCTGAGACGTACTCAAAGTCGGAGGCGCACGATGCGCACTGGTAGTATAACGGCATATATTTCTCAGGCCTACTTATGAATCTAAAATTTTATGTTTTATTTAACGACGCTCGCAACTACCGAGGTTATATCAGCGTCGCCGGTGTGCCGGAATTTTTGTCCCGTAGGAATTCTTTTACATGTCAGTAAATCTACTGACATGACCCTGTCGCATTTAAGCACACTTAAATGCCATCGACCTGGACCGGGATCGAACCCGCAACCTCGGGCATACCAACTCGGCATACCGTCCGATTTTATGAATATATGTATTTTTGTTACAAGAGATTATTCATAATCAAAGTCCAATCCAAGTCACATCATGAGTTAGACTGTGCCTGTATATTCTGTAACCTTTCATACGTGTACACATTTAGCCACAATGGCGTCATTCACGCCGAGGCATATAAAACTCCATAATGTGAGCTGGTAGACAGGTATTCAGACAAAATTACGAGACGTGTCAGTCTCTTAGTTTAGGTTTTTTCATTTCATCATCATTCTGTATTATCAAATATTTTCCGATTCATAATAAACTTAGTATTCACAGCCCTTAGTTGTTGAAGGACTTAGATCTTTTACTTACCCAGATACAACGCACTCCAAGATAAAAACTTCATACTAACTTCATCTTATGGTGAACGATAGACTTATTAATACGTTCCATATCATAATATATTTATGTAACATACATTTGAGTTAAATATTTAGATATAAACGTAAAGTAATTCCAATAACCTGTGAATTCTTGTCTGGTCTGGTTATTTGTTGCCGTCTTATTTAGTTATGCTTCACACTGCTTGGTTCCTTCCCCCAACTTGAATTTGCAATAAAAGTGACTGACATCCCTCACAGCTCCCAGTACGCCTGAGCGGCAGATGTCATTGCAACTGCAGTTTAATATAATTTGTTTCGCTGTGCGGATTTCGTTCGTTGCAAGATGATACATGTGGACGGAAACTAATAACAAACGTGGGTAAGTTTACAACATACAACACAGCTTTATTGCAAAATGCTGTGTTTCGCATTTGTTTAGAAAATAATAACGTTGTTAAACTAGCGACACTGGGTGTATGGATATGTGGGTACATGGAAGGAAGTGCGGACGAATGAATATATGGGTGAGTGAATGTATGAGAGAGAGGTTTGGTTGCATTCAAAAAGTATTGATTATTTAATATTTGAATATGGAGCAATTGGTTACTGACGAATTTTACAAACGGAAAAATGGATGGGCTAGTAGACGAGAGATGAATATATGGACTTGTATATAACTGGATTGGTAAGTGAGTAAGTCGAAGAGTAGATAGATGTATCGGGTTGATGGACGAAGGGGTATACTGGATAGACAGGCAGTTGGATGCAATGAATCAATGACCGGATTTGGATGGATGACTGACTGACTGACAGATTGAACAAATGATGGAATAAAATGGATGGATGAATGATTGTACGGATTGGATTATCTTAGATGGGATGTGATCGATGAAATGATTGGCTGGTTGGATTGGATGATACGAAAACATAGGATGAGCAATGCAATATTATTGAACAATGCATGACGCAAGTTCAGCAGTGGATGTCGACCTCTCGGTCCCCACCTCATCAAGCTCGCCCTGCAACAGCCATTAGATCTGCGTTTTTTTTAAACAATGGCCTTTCTTGATGGGTTTGTTGGTATTATATAGACCCTGTTCGTTGAAGCTGAAAGGCTTTAGCTTTATGGACGTGTTTGCCTTCTGAGGGAATTGATGAAGTGCAGAGGATGAACAGCGCCTAGGAGACATCGTTTCAGCCTGGTTCCCATATTGCACACGAAGAATTAAACATCGAGTTTCAGCAGAAATAGTCATGAGTGACCTTCCTGAAGTTATGTTAATCAGAAAAGTGTTTACTTTCATATAAATTAAATTAAATTACAGTTTATTTAACGACGCTTTCAACTGGACAGGATATATCAGCGTCGCCGGTGTGCCGGAATTTTTGTCCCGCAGGAGTTCTTTTACATGCCAGTAAATCTACTAACATGAGCCTGTCGCATTTAAACACTCAGGGTGCTATGCATAGACATTTCGCTAGCCCGCGCTACGAGCATGCTAAACTAGCCCCGGCTGTCGACTGATTATTTGTACAGGATTCATATCACGTAGCCTATCGCTAACACTGGTTTATGAATACGAAAAACGTTAGTTCGCTGATCATCCACCGGAAGCCCGCGCTAAGAATGTCTATGAATATGACCCTTAAATGCCATCGACCTGGGCCGGGATCGAACCCGCAACCTCGAGCATAGAAGGTCAGCAATATACCAAGTACGCTACCGAGGCCGACAATTTCATATATGTTTTGGAGACATTTGAGAAGAGTAATTCACTGCTTCTGATCACAAGATTATAAGCAACAATGTTAACATGAGAATGTTTCTGAAGTGAATAAAGGGGTTTGTCTCGTTTTTCCCCATATAGGCATTTACATTATTCCGTCACAATTTCTTCATTTCGTCATCATTTCATAACATTTCTCGATCGATGAGCTGGATAAAAATGTACAGTGATTTTTTTTTATTCACGAATATTGATTTTCAGTGTGTCTGCATTAATGAATTTGTTATAATTCCAATTGCTTTTATTTTCTGTGACATAGAAACCTTACGAATATTAGTACTATTACCTTATAACAGTAAACCGTAAGAAAGTATAGGCCCTACTATGACTGAAGAGAATTAATAATAAGATACAGATAATTTTATTACTGCATTCTTTTGCGCTAGTCTAATGATGTTTAAAAATACATCGATAATTTTTTGGAATCCCCATTAATTAAAAAGAATACCAAACCAAAAGTTTTCAATCTTTTAACTCAAATAGTTCTTGAGATATCAAATAAACATCATTTTCGATTAAATAGTCTATTGGTGTACATCATACGTATTGAACATTCATTTACTACCTGGCATGGAACTGTTCAACTTTCAACTTACCGCAGAATCAAAACAGCTCTTCATACACTGCCTAATCACTCTCAGTTCAGTTGAGTTTGTGTAATTTTATTTTATAATAAGTAGAATTTATTTGATTTAGAGAAACATCACTTCGGGACTGTCTTTCCTACAAGTAGTACTTACCCCTTCCCTTCTTTAGACATTTCAGAGATTGTCTAATTTTCAACAAATTCACATACTGATAACTTGATAAATATTTCAAATGGATCTGTGGAAATTTCACTGGCATGTTTATATATTATATGCTACTACAAAAATTAGTCTATTTAAAAAAAAAAACACTGTATATGAAGACGTATACAGGTTGATTCAGGACCTCTACAACAAACTGTGAATCAATAGATCTCGCAGTGAGGATCAATTTCCGTAAAACAACCCATGTTCTCCGATGCCTCGTGTGGGATCTACGTGACATCGAAAAAAAGACAGGTCTTATTGACATTTATAGTTAATTATGAAATGAATTATTCATTTATTTCTTCAAGTATCCTTGCGGACAGGTTACAAGTGTCCTGCCACTTTGCTGCCCCGTTTGAATGGAGTGCTCTTCGGAATACGGTTCCGCTGCTCATAGAGGATGTACCCTTTACGATGTGAGGAGACATGTGATTCAACACAACGTCCCAACACACTTTAACCTGGTTGTAAGACACATCTGAACGACATCTACTGGTAGCAATAGATAGGGAGAGCCGGTCCTGTTGCATGGCCAGCGTGATCACCCGACTTCACGCCCTTAATATTTTTTTGTTTTGGGACATGTGAAGTAAACAGCACTCGAATTAACACCAGGGAGGAATCGACTATGCCAGATTAGCTGCTTTTGAACAAATTCGACGCAGGCCGATAACCATTGCTAAGACGATGTAATGAATGTAATCAGGTTCAGAGTAGATACTTTGAATATCTGTAACTTGTCAGCAAGCATACTTGAAAAATAATTAATTTTATAATTGTTAATGTCACTGAAACCTGTATTTCTTTCGATGTCGCTTAGCTCCTAAAAGAGATTCGGAGGACATAGGTTGTTTTACGAAAAATTATTCTCATTGCGAGATCTATCGATCCCCAGAGTTTGTTGCAGAAGTCCTGAATCACCCTGTACATTAAAAAATAAACGAGTTACCGGTTTTCCAAAAGAAGTGCGGGAAAATTATTAATAAAATAATTGTAGAAGTAGTCAAACTCAAGTACAGTATATGTGCGGATTGTAGAATATTGGAATAAGTAACACTAATTTCGGAGTCACATCGTGTTATGAGTGATTAATAATTAACGTACTACCTAAAGGATGATTCAGGAGGAATAGTAAATATATAAGAGATGGCATTATGGACAATTCTTGGGTGAAAAAGGTTCGTATAAACATGTGTCCAATTTTCAATGAATTTAGAGATACAGCTGTTTAAATGTTACGTACAACAAGTCTTACAAATGGTAGGTCTATAAAAGAAGAAACAATGACTTCGTACAAAGGAACAGTACTTACATGTCGCTGTTCTGAGATCGTTTCAGGTCAGCATTGTTCATTATGGGCATAGGGAAACAGCTGCTTGAAGTTAGCCATTTATCCGATGATAACAAGCGGTCAGCACTCTGAATAACATGTCACTACAGTTGTGTTCTTACGCTCTTGGATATTACAAGTGTTTCACGGCATTGGTCACCAGGATCCCCTTACCTTACTTCTGTCGATTTTTGTTTGTCGGGTTAGATGAAAGGCGAAGTGTACAAAAACAAATTAAACACAAGGGACGAATTGGTCGCTCTCATTATGAATATTGTTGCCCCCATAAAAGAACAAAACTTACTATTGTTAACCGAGCGGAAAGGTGCATTGGACTATTGTATTATATTCCTACCATGTAAATAAACAGTAAATTTATTGTCATTTGTCTTTCCTTCTTGTTACTTATAACGCTTGTTATGCGTAACATATAAACACCTGCACACCTATGAAAATTGGATACACGTTTATTTGAGCATTTTTTCTCAGAATAGTCCATACAACTACCCCATAAAATATTTACTGCTTTTTCTGAATCATCACCTTGTATTTGAAGTGGTGATAAGAATAATCTCTCTAAATATTGATCTTGAACACAGATTACAGCGTGTTCACAATATCTGCGTTTATTTCGTATGTAACATTAGAAAATTCGATCATGTAACACCATCACTAGAACTGTTGTCTTGGAATCTGCTTCAAGAAAGAAGACTCTTCAACTCCCTCTTATTACTATTTAAAATCATCCACACCCCACATCCTCTTACCTAGCATCTCGTTTTGTTTACCTTTCACTATCTCGAATCCAGAACATGTACCTTCTCCCTATTCCTCTGCACAGAACATCCTTCAGCATATAGATTCCCCGCCTCTGGAGTTCTCTCCCTGACCAAGTCAGAGACTGTCGGACAACGTCAAAATTCAAATTTAAACTAGAGAATCACATTCTAGTTCATGGAATTGCTTGTTGAACACCTGTCAGGTTCCGCAACTTCGGCTTAACCCATGACATATAATAAATATTGTAACTATGCTGTTGTCAGTTTTACCCTTAATATGTAATATCTTTATTATTATTATTATTATTATTATTATTATTATTATTATTATTATTATTATCACTATCATCATTGCTATCTTTTTTCCCTTGTATTAACTCAATGAGAGCTCTATAGTGCTTTTTGAACCTGTTGACTCTTTATAGGGCTTTAATTTAATTTGTATTATTTTTGTTAGTGTTTGTATTTTTTTTTTTGTATTTACGTGTGCTATCTGGTAGGATGGAAGAGAAGGCCTTATGGCCTTAATCCTGTCAGATTAAATGTATATACTAGGGTCCAATTTTATCTGACATAGACAATAGGGATTGAGTTTTAACACAACGCTGTTATAGGGCATAGCCTACAAGCGGCAAGTTCAGGAAGACCGCAAAAATAATAGACGCTAGGAAGCAGAAGTAAGAAAGCTTCTTCTTCATCATCATCATCATCATCATCATCATCATCATCATCCTCATCATCATCCTCCTTTCATGCAATAACCTAGTGGCCCGTTCCGGTCTCATGCCATCTTTTTTTGCGGTCTTCCTGAAGAGCTTGTTTATAATAATAATAATAATAATAATAATAATAATAATAATAATAACAATAATAATAATAATAATAATAATAATAGCAGGACCTAAATCCGAGGCATACTACAGACCTAAATTATGTATATCCACCTCTGGTTGTAATTTCTGAGAACGCACACTGTGACTCAAGCTTGAACTCTCTAGTGGGAATGTTAAAGTGACTGATCTGACTCTTTTCTTACTTCAACACATGTAAAATTCAACTTCCGAAACTTTGTCATATTTTATAAATCACCAGTAAGAGGGTTTCAAGCTAAATTTCTCATGAATAATCTACTATAACTTAGTTTTCTCCCTGATTCATAAGGATTTTAATAGAGTAACTTAAATTGGTGAATATATTATGAGTAGGAAATGACACAAAGTAAAAAAGATAGGTAATAGTCTACCTAATGAAGAGACTTAGAAAAACTGCTAAATTCCTCGCATGGGTCCAGAATCAGTATCATTGCCCACAGGAGTAAAGATTTATAATTCAATTTCATGACAAACTAGTTGCTTGCAATGGTGTTAAACATATGTCTGGCTTCTACATATATAGAGGATTTATTTCCATTTGAATTGAGAGATTGGAATGTCGAATTGTCGGGAGTTCCTTAACAAGCTTGTAGATGTGGTTTGACATCGCTTCACGCCATTTTTCAACATGCACCTCGATAGAAACAACCTCGCATTGTGTCTTTGTGGCATTGTGTCGTCATTACATGTCGGCCATGATGATCGACAAAACAAACTCGGCCAGCGCTTTGTACAGCGTTGCCATTGTGCCACTCTATTAATTGCGTCATTGGCTTTGAATAAGAATAAAAACTACATTGTATATGTACATGATGGCGGAATTGAACACCGCGAGTAGGAATTGCATCGCCTACTGTAGAACAATGGCCGCTATTCGAGAATTGCATTTAATGTGAAGGGGCAGTGCAGCCAACAAAAATGTCAGAGTGTATAACAAATTGCACATAATAGGCCTACAGCCTATCCTGTTTGTGTTTGTGATGTCCAGTAAAAATGGTTTTTAAACACAGTGCCATTATTTCCGTGTTCAGTTCGTGTAAAGTGATGCCCTCATTATAGTATTAGTATTGTTATCATTAGTCGACTGATTCGTTTATTTCGGTGCAAGTAATCTGGTGAAAAGTTATTTTATAATTGTGACTATTTATTTTAATTGGAGTGTGAGTGTTTTGAATTCTAACCAATCACAGCCATCTATTAGTGTAATATTGTCGATTTTATATTTCAATTTTGCATTCTCGCCGATGATTTGCAATTTTTTTTATTACTTAGTAGTTTATACTGTCTACGGTCTAGTTATTTACAAAATTCATAATTTGCTTCTTTTTTAATAGCCATTTCAATTATGGTGTAAGCTCCTGTACTTCTTTGGGATAACAGTGTCGGTATTAAAAACATTTTTATACTTAAAAATAAAACATTAAGTATCATTAAAACAAATTTTTTAAATATTTAAAGCTATTAACACCCTATTTTCTTTATATTCTTGTCTGCCTTTTTTATCTGTTTATAAGAATGTTGATCAGGGTAGATGTGAATGGTGTTCACAATAAAATTACAATATGAGAAGTAATTTGAATTTATAGTGAGGATCACGTATAGTTCCTAAAAGTTCCTTCTTGACCGTCTCTTCAGTGTTGCCAACTCATACCAGTTATCACCAAAGAGGGGAAAAATCACAATGCTACATACTGAAATAATAATAATAATAATAATAATAATAATAATAATATAGTAGCCTAATTAACAATAACAATGTCTTACTTATTTACCACATCTCATCTTTATGTTGCAAGGTGTTTTCTAAACGATTCAATAAATTATGAAATAGTATATTTTTTGAACAGTGAAATGTTTTTGAAGTGTTAGTGAAATCAGGATAGAATCAGTGAAATGTGTCGTAGTTCCAGTGCAGTGAGTGAGTTGACAGCGAAATGAGTGTAATTTGAAAGGTACTTGTGCAGATATGAACATATCATACTCGTGAGTTTTAGTTCGATCTTAGTTTTAAGATACAAATTAGATTTATTTCAAATGTAATTTTAAGTGATCGTTTCATTTAATTTAGTATATTCCCTGTTGTTGTTGTTATTATTATTATTATTATTATTATTATTATTATTATTATTATTATTATTATTAATTATTGTTAGTATTAATTATTGGTATTATTAATTGTATTTTTAATTCATAAGTTTATTATTGTCATTATTGAGTGTAATTAGTTACCACTGCCACCGGGTATATACCCACTGCAGTGTGAGTAAGTAAATACATACATACATACATACATACATACATACATACATACATACATACATACATACATACATACATACATACATACATACATACATACATACATACATACATACATACATACATACATATTTTCCTCCTGGACTTCTCGCATATTATGTTGGTAATTAGGATTAGTATGATCTAATATTAAAAGTTATTTTGTCTGGCAACATGAAATTTATTGCTTGAAATAAACAGTTTACGATTCACGAGATCTAACCTAAAAATGTAGTTTCATCACGTGAAATGATTAGTACAAATTCAGAAAACAGAACACCACTTGAAAATGTAGCCTATAGCTTACTTAAAATACTTACAAGCACTGTCTTTCTTGAAGAAGTCGCTAACATTCTATTTCCTCCTCTCTTGGACATTTTAATAAAAATCTTAACACGAAAGAATTTCATTAAAATGTCGAATATATTTACGTCCATGTTTCATACGAAGCTATTTCTTATTTAATTACACTTACTTGAATATAGAGTTGAATTGGAATCGCAACGAAGCAGAACTGAATTGTGTATTGATATTAATATTAACTTAATATCGGTATTAAAATTAATTATTAATGCACAAGCCTAGGTACTTGCATTTTCATCAGTTTACTTTACTGCAAAGTGAAGTATTGCTGCCAACATAACAATTAGAAAATAACTGCCAGTTGTAGCATCTGTTAGTACCCGAAATTCGAAACGAAGTTGATTGAAAGAAAATTCAACCTGAGAGCTAGAAAATCACTATAATCAACTAGCATATGTAGTAATAAGGGAAAAATGGTTAGGTTTCACCCTTGGAGTATTAAGTAAGCTGACCTGGACTATAGTTGTTCCCAAATTCAGATTAAATGAAATTTCGGATAGTCACATTATTTTGGAAATAAAATTTCAGAATTAACTATCTGAAAATAGTAAGAAAAGTAACAAACTGAATAGTTTCAAACATAATGTTAAAACACTTTTGTTAAAAAAATTGTTAGTGTTCATGTTTACTTGGATAATGGTTGTATTTATATTTATATACTAATGAACAATGACAACTACACTGAAGAATTAAACACAATAAAATATATAGCACAAGACAATGGATACAACACTAACATAATAGACACACTAATAAGAGGCAAAACAAAAACAAAACAAACCAACAGAAACACCACGCGAGAATAAATACATAACATTAACATATCACAATACCAATACTCACAAAATTGCAACTTCATTCAGAAAACTAAAATACAGGATAGCATACAAAACAAATAATACAACACAGAAATACCTAAATAATCACATTAAACATTCAAATAAATATAATTCAACTGGAGTTTACAAGTTAAAATGCAATAGTTGCCCACATTTTTACATAGGACAGACAGGAAGATCCTTTCACACAAGATATAATGAACATATTAAAGCTGTAACCAAACCCTACATCACATCAAATTATGCAGACCACATTATCAACAATAATCATGACTACAATAATATAGAAACAGATATGGAAATTTTACACGTCACACCAAAAACTTCACAGTTAAACATCCTAGAACAGTACGAAATATATAAGAATACAATATATAAGAATACCCACAATATATATTTAACACACACAATTGCAGTTCAATACGCACACATTATTCGACACCATAATACATCATAACACACAAACAGCCAGCCCCCACCATAGGAACAACACACCCCCACTCCTACCATCGACAATTGCATATCGCAGAGTCAAGATCACCAGTGGTTCAAGAGACACTGAGGATGACGTGACATAGCGTCGAAACGGGCAGTCTGTCGAAGGAATATACCTTTTTTAACAATTTTAACACTTTTTAACGTAAGACTAAGTAAATTATATGTTTTTAACAAAGTGTTAAAGAGAAATTTTATCAATGATTTATTTTTTTATCTGTAACAATCTACTGCAAAACTATTCTGTCTTATACTAGCCTATATTGTGTATGTTTTTATTATTGTCATTGTGAAAATTTTTCTTTTTGACTTAACTTATTTAATTGTATTGCTGAATGCTTGTAAAGAAAGAGATTATTGGTTATCATATATAATTTATAACAGGAATTTCAGCGTGTCTATAAAAATAATGAGGAAAAACGTAACCAATTTATTATTTATCAATGAAGTGAGAAGTAATCAGTATCAATTTTCTCAGCGTAAAATGCACCTGATAGGCCTATATGTATTTTTCGGAATATCACTTCCTTATGTACAATTACTAAGTTTCAATATTTTTAAATTTCATTGTGTTCATGATAAAAATGAATATTTCGATCATCCGGTTCTTTCTGTTATTCATTAGGTTACACTGATCGTATTTCTAAGTAAGTATTTTCTCTTCGTTTCTTGCTTAGTTAAGCGTCAAGTTTTAGTATTTAGTATACTTGCGGCCGGTAACTCGCTAATCCCTGAAGCACCGGACTCCCCTTACCTAAGCAAGAAACGAAGAGAGCAGAAAGCTCACGCAAGTAACTTGAAAGCTCCAAAGTAAGTTATTTTCGTTCATTTTTTATGAATATCAACTTCTTAGCTTGAAATTTGTTGCGAGCCTGTACTAGACATGTGAGATATTGTTAATTATTGGGTAATGCACATCCCTGACACCATAGGGGTTGATTTCAATATAGGCTACCGACACTCTGTATTTTTACTGTCATAAAAGATGTTCACTAAATATTATTTATACTATCATACCAAGCTGGCTATTGGCAAGTAAAAATAAAATGTGCCTAAATGTTTGGACTAGCCAAGTAAGCAAAACAGATCAGTTGAGTCTTAGTGGCCTCGAACTGTACGATCTAGATGTTGGAATTTATAGAGAGTCCATAACTTCCGAGAAATGTTATTGATCTCAACACTCTTTAGAACAGCCTGAAATCTTCTACGGAACTAAGTTACTGCATCTGTAAACAGTGAGATCCAACTAAAAGTAGATTTGTGCCGTCAACCGTCACAAGTTACAAGTGCATGCATGCGTATATACATACAAATATGTCAAAATGCCACATACATTGCCAGCCATACCTATTTTTGTCTCATGTTTGCTCTTCGTACTGTTTCAATTATTTTTTATATTTTCGGCTTAGAGTGTAAACCTGCTAAACGCCAAAAAGAAAATTTTACAAGGGAAGCAAAAAACTGAGCTTAAATTAACTCTGAAACTTTAGGACCAAATTCAAAGTACAGGTGGCATTTGTACCTGTACTTTGGAATTGGTCCTAAAATTTCAGATTTAACTTAAACTCAGGTTTTTTGCTTCCCTTGTAAAAATTTCTTTTCGGCGGTTAGCAGGTTTACATTCTAAGCCGACGATATCCTACTTTGTTTTTTTATTTTAAGAATTGAATATCAGGCTAATAATGTTTTAAATTGTATTTATATGTTTGAAGAGAGGACACTACCATGATTATATTTGGTTTCATAACAACTGTCCTCGATTTTCGATGCCTAAACGCCATTCCTCTCTGTTCATCCATTGATGTTCTTTTAAATTTCTGGACTTCATTTTTGCTTCAACTCCTTCCAGCCAATAATTTTTGGACATAGTCTTTTCCTTTCTTTCACTGGTAATCATTTCACTAGCCATTTTGGTAGTCTTTATTTCGACTTTCTTTCAACATGCCCCAATCTAAAGCAATCTGTTTTGCTCAGTAACGTCTATAGTATTCAGATTACTCTCATAATTTCTTTATAGTTTCATTTTTTATTTTTCTAGCACGGATTTTCTTGCAAATTTTCTCAAAACATTTACTTTAGTACATAGAATTCTTTGGTTCTTTTCCTGATTGTTAATTGCTATATTTCTGGCCGACATACGAGTATAAGGATATTTTGTATAACAGTTTTATAAACGTGTGATTTTCCATTCTTAGTTAAGTCTTTACTACATCAAATAGCAATTAAGGTATTTATATTTTTTTCTAGTTTGATATTTGTATTTTTATTGTTGCATGATCGTCAATGTTTATCTATTGTGATGCCTATCAGGGTGTCTTCTGTATCATGTGCCGGTACTGTTTGTTCCCCATTTTAAAATATCAGTGATTCGACCCCTTTTCCATTACAAATAAATTTGATTTTATTTACGTTTATTGTTAGCTCCCATTTTTAATATTCTTGTCTTAATTTTCTTGCGTATATTCAATATCATCATGAATTTGCACTTGATCGACAGGACTGCTATATACCTATCCATTTTTTTTTTCATTTTATTTTTCAATTTCTTAGAACTTACTGTATAGCAGTCATAAATAATGTTCGTGATAAGCTGTAATGATCTCATAATCATTTTGTTACCTAGATGTCATTTGTGATTACCAACAATTTATATTGTTATTTTAAAAATTATTTTTGCTTTTTGGAAATATTTTTCTTTTCATTGTAGCGGCATTCAATTCGCATTAATAATTTAAAACCGTCTACTCCAGAGAAGATATGTCCATCAGCCACTGAAATATTCTCGCAGCATATGTTGGAGCTCGGAGTCTTGCCACTTTGGCAGAAACAACCATCGCATTAAGCCACAGCTAGGTGGTGTTTTAGTGGTGGTCTGGCAGCAGTTCTCGTGGGAACGCGGGTCTGAACGGGTCGTGATGCCGCAGCTCATCTCGTTTTAGTGTCATTTACTCTTCGCCGGATGACCAAGTATCGTGTTCCACATATCCTTCAGTTCTTGGACGGATAAAGTATAACGTAGATGTAAGTAGGCCACGTTGTATGCTATAGTAATTTTCTCCCTTCAAGCGAGACGTTATAAAACGTTTAAAAATAGACTAATGGGAAATAATGAAATTCTGTGTAGATTGAACTACTTAAAGGCTAGGATGTAAAAAAAAAAATATATATATATATATATATAATGAAATAGTGCGAAGATAAAATATCAGCGGGAAATAAGAATAGATTGGAGGAAAAAAATAGAAGAAACGAAATAAGCGGAAAGTATCAAAATTAAATACGATGATACAACATAAGATAAGGATATGGGAGATATATTGACAACATTGTAGAAGCGGGGAACATTAGCGAAATTACAAGAGGAAAAAATTAAATAATAAGAGAAGGAATATATGAAAAAGCATTGTTAAAATTAAGATAAACGAAATAGGATACAACTGAAGATATTAGGAATAAGCCGAAGAGGAGGAGGAGAAGAAGGAGAAGAAGAAGTAATAAGCAAGAATAAAGAATTCGTGGAAGAACAACATTGAAGGAAGAGGAATATAAAGAGAAGTAGAGAAATTTAAATAAGAAGAAAAATTGAAAACCAAGTGGCAGTATTAAATACAGATGAAAAAGAAAAGAAAGTAGAGAGAAAACGGCGAGATATGAAAAAATAAAAAGAACTATAGAAGAGTAGGAAATGGTATGGTAAGGAAAGAAAAAAGGAAAACAATAAAAGGAATAGAAAAGCAATTGGAATAGGAAGACGCAGTGATTTGTAATGTTTAGGCGTGAAGTCTGAAACGTGTCTATGCGCAGTTACACTACTAATATGGTCAATATCTTTTTTTCTTTGTTTAAACTCCTTTCCTTTCGGCTTAAAACTTATAATTTCAAAGGCATATTGAGTTCGATAAGTATAATTAATACAATTTTAAATATATATGGGTTTATTACCGTCAAAATTACTTACCAAGAATCAACCATTGAAGTCATTAGATTATGACATATGCTAATAGACTACATAATGAGAGACGAACGTTTTCGCCGTAAGTATGGCATTCTCAGGTCTCATAGTAGCGAAGACAAATAATGAACACTTATATTTCTGGTTTATATACGATCATTAAAGTGTGTTTGGACAAACATACTTATGGCGAAAACGTTAGTCTCTCATTATGTATTACTTTGTGTCATAATCTAATGACTTGAATGCTTGATTTTTGATCAGTAATTTTGACTGTATTAAACGCATATATATTTATAATTGTATTAAAACTTATAATCCAATGGGGCGAATGAGAGGGTATATAGCTATGGACCAACAGTAGACGGGTACACACTGCGGACCTCCCTGATCGTGTGATCAGTACGGCATCGGACCACCTCTGAGACAACAGAGGACAGCACATGACAAGGGACAAACACTCAGTTCTATAGACAGAAGATAAATTTCTTCCATTGCTCACATCGAGGATCGAATTCTGGACCACTTGGTTGGGAAGCGGACTCGCTATCAACATAGCCACAACAGTGGACTTGCCACTTGGCCGAGAAACTCTGAAGTCCACTATCAGGAAGAGATTATCTTCATATTCTGCACATCTACGACACAGGACCACTAGCTTTGCTCCCTTCAGACGAATTCCATGTTACGAATCTAATATCAAAACAATGGTCACCGAAAATTTTGAAGGTAAAGAAAAGAAAGGATAATGAAATAATAGCCGAGGTATTAGAATACAGTAAAACCCCGATTATCTGTTATCGTATTAAGCGAGTGGTGGATTATCCGACTGTCTTTCTCTCTCGCTCTTTTTGTTATGCAGAAAAAATATGACTACTGTACATTATATTAGTACGATTTTTTTTTTCTACAGAGTAATTTTTTTTACAAACCTTTACCCTTACGCAGTATGATCTACTCTTGGAGTGGTCGCACTGTCTAACTTCTATGCAAAATGTCTTCCACAGGTGTCAAAATAAAACGTGATTGCTACGAAAAAAGTGCAAGTTAATTGAGTGGTTTGGGAAATGAGAAGCTGTCTCATCACAATACGAGATAGGAGTTACAACTGTGCGCGATTTAATGAAAAACAAAATATAAAGTGCATCAAATTTGTAAATGTACAACATGAGACCTCTAATATTCCTATCTTTCCACAGACAGCTGTCATAAGGAGTTTCCTTGGCCATTGAAACCCTGTCGTTGAAAACTAGACTTAAATTAGTGAACTTATGATCCACTACGTAGCCTGTTAAAAGAAAAGACCACGGGGAAATGACGAAGCTGTATTGTGCACTTAGTTTATGAACACCTTTTATAGTACGGATTATCCGATTTTTTCGATTAACCGTTCACTCCACTCCCTTCATTACCACGGATAATAGAGGTTCTACTGTATAAATAAATAGAAGAAAAACATGGTAACAACGATAAAATAAGCGTAAGGAGAGAAGAGAAGTGGCAGAGAAGATTTATGACATCGTTGGAGATGAATAGGAGACAACTAGAATATGCGAGAGAGAAATCGAGTATTTTAGTAGATGCCACCCGATAGGAGATAATAAGAAAGAGACAACAATAAAATGCAAATGATGGAAATTGTGAAGAGAGAAGAGGAGTAGCATGAAAAGGCAGAAGGAAAAGTACACGACTTAGATAAGAAGTTGAGTTTTGGAGATATTTACAACATCTTGTCTTACTTTGGATTCCCAATCTCTCACCTGCGTCGGGAGTTGTTCGTCTGACCAAGTTGACAAAAGAGGAGCAGCGCAGACAGACAGGGGTGGTTAGAATTGTTGAAGCGAGGTTGGGTTTGACATCCTCTACCGAATGGTAAATGAGCCTCGACTTCCGCCCCAGTTGTCTGTATCGATTTACCCCTCCACACACAGGAAACAAAAGAAAGAAAGGCAAAAAACAGACAAAAAAGAAGTTATTTTTTTTAACATGTAGACATCCGAAACAAAACGACACTACCCTGGAATTCCAAATTACTTTTTCTGTTTCGACAAACGCTGCGAAGAGGGATGAATGTGGGTTGGGTGGGAGAGAAGCTACTGGTTGGTGCAACTGCAGTCTATAGTTTACGGACCACAGTGAAGGGCTTATATTGCAAAAGGACATACAGAAACGATATGGATTAGTAATCAGCAACAATTCTTTTCACTGTGCGAGGTTTAAATATAATGTATGTATGTATGTATGTACACTACCGGTCAAAAGTTTTCGATCACCTATCACAACTGTGGATTTGTAGTTAAAACAGGGATTTCGTTTTGAATATTCTATCTTATCATAATGCTAGAGAGAGAAAAGATTTATTTTGTTGGACTATTTAGTTTTTCCGATGTGTTTGTACATTGACATAAAGTATATAGTTGTTTTTTGAGCATTTTTACAGCAATTTCCAATACTGCAATCAGTACAGTGACTAATTTCAGGTAATTATTCTTACATTTCCTTATCATTTCTTCATAGACTATTTTATAGTCAGTTTCATGAATATCTTATGCGTCATATTCATAACTTTATTTATATTATTTAATGAGATTTTGATTGTATGGTATGCAGCTACATGAGATTTAGTATCTGATATGTATATCACATAGGACTGTTTACATTAGCCGTAATATATAGTTCTTGATTGAAGATTTTGAAAAAATCATATCTTAAAAACTAGGCCCTTTGCGGATGTAGAAATTTATAGAGAGGTTTCTCGTTTCAAATGCAACGTTTGTGGGAATAATCGTTGTGAGAATCCATTATCACTTGGGGAACCTTCCTGGTAAGTGGTATTTTTAGTCGTTTGTTACAATATTTAATTATGTTTGTGGAGTATATGTTAATTTATTTTATCCATTAGTCTACTGGTATTTAAACTGTTTATTTTTCCATCGTCCTTAGCAATCTAATTAATGGCTTTATTCACAACAGTGAATTAAAAGTTTTTATGCTCGACCATGCCGAAATGTAGTAATTATACACCTGGTAGCAGTACTTTAATGCATGTCATTAAAGTACACCTATTCATTAAAGTTCAGGTTTTCGATTATTCTCGGATATGCAATCGAAAGATAACGAGGGAAACATCACGGAGGCTGGAAATCCAATACTATCGCAGAAGGTTATGTTCTGTTACTATAATAATTAGCGTTAATTGTAAATAATATTCAAATAAATTCAATTTGTCATCTCGTTTTTCAGTTCTAAATCAATTTCCAGGTTATACCAAAATTAGTTCATGTTATTCTCTACATCAAGGTCAATGACATTATTGTTCCTCGGAAAAAATCAATACTTTAGCGTCGGCACACATCTCACACGAGCTATGCACAAGGTCACTTCCGATCTTGAGTCAGCTACAAATAAAATGAATACGTCTGAATAATTTCAAGTTAGAAATATGGTCGAGCATAAAAAGTCGTATGAAACTTGCCTATAATGGTACCGTAATTAAGACGCTCGTATGAAAATTATGAAACTCGCTTGCGCTCGTTTCATAAACAAACATACTTGCGTCTTAATTACTATCATTATAGGCTCGTTGCATAATGTACTATTAAATCACTCTCTCCATGACAATCAACAAATTAGCAAAAGTAAAATCCATAAATTCATTCATTTATAATTTCTTCACGAAGAACACATAACAAAGATAAGGCCTACAATTTAAAATTAAATTTAGATGCCAGTAATGGAATTTAGAGATCAGTAATGGATGAAATAATGTAGAGCATACGAGAGTAAATAGATTTTTTGCGCTCTTGGAAATTATCACCTTCGGCTTCGCTTCGGGCGCTAAACTTTCCACTCGAGGATAAAATCTAATTTTATTCCCTTATACTAAAAATTAATTTAAATATCAGTACGGGTTGACATTTTTGTCTGAAAATTTTGATATTCAGCTTACTTCGGTGGATAATACCTAGGAAACAGATGTTTCTCAAACAAAATAATTTGATAATCAGCTTCATCCGAGTTCTAAGTTATTTAAGGCTTAAAAACTAATTAATATGTATCTGCATAGTTGAAAGTAATTTTATCAATCTAGAATGTGCTTTTTTGTCTTTTATAACATGCCCTGTCTATTTTAAATCAATTGTTCTCCTCCATTCATAAACTCTTCAAATCTACTCGTTGAATATTTAATGTTTCATATTATTGCTTTTTTCGCACTTTGCAAATTAATACGTAGTATCGAGTAGCTACCCAAGAAAAGGACTGCCAATATTCTCCCTTAAATTCGCAAAGTAATCCTACAGGATACAACAGATTAATAAACTATATGCTATAATTTTAATAGAACAATAGAAAAAAGTGGTAGGAAAATTAAAATTTCACAATACTTTGTTTTTATATTTTATAAACAGCTTTCCCAATGACGGGACTGCCTCATTGGACAAAGCATAATAAACATATTGAGTGAAAACAAAAAAAAAAGACCATAAAAGAGAAAGGAGGGGAACGAACAAAAGGGAAAAGTAAGTACAGGAAAGATAATAGCATGCATGACAGGCCTAAACATAGTAAACAAACAGATTAGATATTCGAGCAAAATTCTCCCTTTTTAAGAAACAAAGCACAGATGGTATTTTAAAATGGCAAGTGATCCTTTGATAGCGGCAAGGGAAACATCACGAATGAAGTCGTTGTTCAGCGGAACTTCTTGCAGAAACTGGCAAAGAGGCGAGGTATTGTGCCCCTAGCGCCAACCATTAGCCCAACTACTTCAATGGAGGTGAGGTGATATTTCTCCAAATAGAATGGAATTGTGGGCTCACAAATTCTGCATTTTTCTGCGTGGACGTCAGCGGGCTGTTGTTCCTGTGCCTAAAACCTGACTGTCGAGTCGATAATGTAGGCGGATGTAGAGCCTGGTGGAATGGCAAGCATGTCAATTCGCCGACAGGATCCATCTTGAGAGATGCCATGGGATAAAAATCCAATTTTGAGCAGTTTCATGAAAAACTTAATCATAATTTCAAGTTACAAAAGACCATTTTTTTTTTCCGAAAACCGTTCTTCTGGCAACAAAATATTATTAGACTTTCTTGTTTGTCATAATTCGAGATATCATAGCCCTGTATATGAAAAATAAGTACACCTAGGTGTGTACAACATTGTGCGACTGTTGATAAGTGAATGATAGCTAAATGACCAGGGATCAATAATGTTATTCAACATTGTAACGCACTGCAACCAAATAAAATTTGAAATTAAAAAACATAAAGGAGCATGATGACTTTATTGCGAAGAGTTTGGGACCTGTCGCAGATTCATGAAATGCAAAGAAAAGTCATTACAGAAATCATTACTTGGTATATTACAATCCATCCATCACCTGCGGTATAGTTTGTATAGTCTCTGATGAACTATGAGATCTAAGCTTCTCGGTACTAGCGACATCTATGAGCCTTACTCTTAGAGTTAGGACGAGTAACGGAAAGTTAAGGGGCCTGCCATTGCATAAAAATAAATAATAATATCGTTTTTTCATACTTCAGAGGTAACCAAATCCCAGAAATATCCAATGCAGAACAACATTTACAGAAAATCCTATGAATTCAAAAAATTATGAAAACTATGAAGTGCAGTATTTTTCCTATATTCAGACAACACTGCAGCTGAAGACTTATTGTTCGGTGGTAAAATTGGCGATAGATACTATTTGGGGTGAGAAGTTCGAGAATTCACAATGGGATTAGCTAACATTCGCCTTACATCTAACCGGTAATCAGTCCAAGCAGGATCGAAGCTCGCGCTCGAGCGTAGCCAGAGATCTTGAGCAATCCCAATTCCCAATAAGACCTGCAGCATACTGCATCGGACAGTGAGACCTTTCTTCCTTAAGGCTTCGGCAATCATGGACCTGATTCTGTGATGTCTAGAGTTCCGCAGTGTCTCGCTGAAAGGACAGGCACCCAAAACGTGGCCAAGAGTTTCAATCTCACTGACTCAACGACGACAGTGGTTTCCGTCTCAGGACCTTCCTGGTATAGCACGCAGCGGACAAACATTAGCTGTCATTTTAAGAGCTTGTCTCCATTCACTGCTAGTGAGGCGATCAGGTTGTCGGATCCATTTATTGGCGGGAATGAACTCCTTATAGAGGATGACGCCTTTCCCTTTCTGATTTAAAGAGCACCAAGATTGAAATGCTCGCTCCCTGAGTTCTTGTCTCAATTTTTTTTAACTTGAAGTGAATCAGAAGAGATGTTTTGAAGTCCAAGTTTATTTAAACAAACCCCAATTTCATTAGACAAGTTGCGACAAGCGTTTACATGGATATTTTGGAATCGTTGTAAGCTCTGACATGCATTGATATGCTGCAAAAAAGCTTCCCAGCTAGATTGTACAACATATAAAATATGGCCAATGCGATAGTTGTTTTCTTTACAGTCAGACACGGTTTAATAAACTAGTGTGAGAGATGAAGTTCTGCCAATTTAAGGGTTAACAAAGTAGAAGATAACTCCTCTTTCAGACAATAACATGGTCTTAGCTCTTAAGTACCCTAATCGTTACTGTTTTCATCTCTCAAACGGACACAACGGTACCTCTCGTTAAAGGAAGACTAACCAGAGAATTAAAAAAGCTTGGCAGTGTAGTCCTCCATAGTTGTGAATATGAGCAAAATAGCAGTAACGTATTAGTCTAATGGATTTGGTATGGAATTGATGTAGGCCTATATGGACTATGCTAAAAGTCAGCGAACGATAATCAAGAATATATTCGCGAATTCGATGACGATGTACGAATCTTTTAAGCTGATGGAGCAATACTATTATCTTAACTTTTTTATCTCTGTTGACTATATTCTTGTTTTTATTGAATATCACTGGCTTTTGTCAGATTATCAATATATATATATATATATATATATATATAAAATGTGTTTTTCTCTCTTTTTCTCTTTATTCTTTTATTTTGCTCTTGTGTGTTATTTATCGGTTTGAATTAAGGTAATTACTGTATTTAGTAAACTGTCTTTGTAAATGTTATGTTATATTATTGGCTAAGACCACACCGTACACGAGCCTGGCTCTTACGATAGTGGCTAGAAACATTTTTGTTTTATAAATTTAATTTGTACCCACTTTGCTTTGCTAGCTAAATTTCCTCAGAAAATAGCTAAGACCGTAGCTAAGAATTTTATTACTCGACGTCAAGCATAAATGTATATTTAACAAACTAAAGATCTTTCACAAGATGAATAACGAAAATTATAAGTTATTCTATATCCACTAATTAATTTCGCTTAGACAACATTAATTGTCCCGAAGATAACATATGGAAACAAAATCCAACCAATAGTTGAGTCGAAATCACTTTGCACAGAAACGACAAGCCGAAAATCAGTTTTTTTTGTTCTAATGATATTGAAAACATTTCAAATATAGTTTAATTTTAGATAATACTAAATAAATGTAGTTACTCAGAGATAAAAGAAAAATCTGGCGAGTATATTGGTGCAGATCGAAATTGAGGAATTGACAATAAAGGTAAGTCTACCGTATTTTACTATTATTGTATCTGAAGGGGAAAGGAACTGGTCACCTTACTCGTTATCTCCTTGCTTAGTTTCCTCATGAGTTTCACTTATAAGATCCAACCAGTTTTTGGACTGTTGATTCAACATAGGCCTTACTTACTTACATACTTACTAACAAATGGCTTTTAAGGAACCCCAGGTTTATTGCCGCCCTCACATAAGCCCGCCATCGATCCCTATCCCGTGCAAGATTAACCGAAGAATGCGTGTAATCATCGTCACACTGAAGAGTCTGAGACAAAACCGTCCTGCCCGAGACAGAATGTCCGATGCAGTATGCTGCAGGTCTTATTGGGAATTGGGATTGCTCAAGATCTCTGGCCACGCTCGAGCGCGAGCTTCGATCCTGCTTGGACTGATTACCGGTTAGATGTAAGGCGAATGTTAGCTAATCCCATTGTGAATTCTCGAACTTCTCACCCCAAATAGTATCTATCGCCAATTTTACCACCGAACAATAAGTCTTCAGCTGCAGTGTTGTCTGAATATAGGAAAAATACTGCACTTCATAGTTTTCATAATTTTTTGAATTCATAGGATTTTCTGTAAATGTTGTTCTGCATTGGATATTTCTGGGATTTGGTTACCTCTGAAGTATGAAAAAACTATATTATTATTTATTTTTATGCAATGGCAGGCCCCTTAACTTTCCGTTACTCGCCCTAACTCTAAGAGTAAGGCTCATAGATGTCGCTAGTACCGAGAAGCTTAGATCTCTTAGTTCATCAGAGACTATACAAACTATACCGCAGGTGATGGATGGATTGTAATATACCAAGTAATGATTTCTGTAATGACTTTTCTTTGCATTTCATGAATCTGCGACAGGTCCCAAACTCTTCGCAATAAAGTCATCATGCTCCTTTATGTTTTTTAATTTCAAATTTTATTTGGTTGCAGTGCGTTACAATGTTGAATAACATTATTGATCCCTGGTCATTTAGCTATCATTCACTTATCAACAGTCGCACAATGTTGTACACACCTAGGTGTACTTATTTTTCATATACAGGGCTATGATATCTCGAATTATGACAAACAAGAAAGTCTAATAATATTTTGTTGCCAGAAGAACGGTTTTCGGAAAAAAAAAATGGTCTTTTGTAACTTGAAATTATGATTAAGTTTTTCATGAAACTGCTCAAAATTGGATTTTTATTCCATGTAGGATGATAGACTAAGCTATGTATGGCCATGTTACAGTAGTATTTGCATGGAGAATAACACAGACTTCGAATAAATCGCGTTAATAGTCGTGTACACATTGCATGGGAACAGGACTGTGACACGCTGGCAACACTGTTTCTTACATACGCAAACCATGTGACCGAGCTAGGCGTACGGAGCGGACGATACGCTTACATTCACTTCGTCATTAGTTGCAGGCTACGTGCAGTTCGAAGCAGTTGAAACACGAGATGCCACAGTTTTCTAATCGTGTGTATCTGGACATGTTATTAATTTATGGCGAAACTGGTCACAATGCAGCTGTAGGTGCTCGCTTATACCGTGACAGATAACTGGATCAGGAGTGTGAAAGTTGTAGACACGCAACTGGTGGACACTTTGAACAGTACCTTGAAAAGACACTGTAGAGAATGTGTACAAAATTTAACAATGTATCTCACATTAATGTGTATCATTTTTATTTAGTTCCAAAGTTGTTTATTTCTTCCAAACATTGTATTGTAATTGAGATGGACATAAACTGTGTGATCTGCAATGTAATACTGTATTTAAATAATTAATTTTCTTTTATGCATAATTTTTTATTCTACTGTATTATTGACTAAATTGCCTTAAAATGTAACGGAAACTACGTGTTTGTCCGTATAAATTGAATGCTGAAACGATACAATAACGAACGTTTCATCATAAATAACGATTATCATAGTTCATGTAATTAACATGTTACGATTACATAAATTTTTATTTGACTGAATTCTCAACAGATATTTTTCTCAACAAAACGGCATGTGTGTACATCCTCTCAAAACCCCTGCCAAGTAGATGATCGGAGTGGCATTCAGTATGTTGGAATGCAATGATCTCGCGAAGTAAACATTGCTACTGTCTACAATGTTGCAACATTGCAACCATTTGTTTTCTCGAAATATTACAAAAAATATTATTTGGCACAACGTTCCCAAATGACATGATCTGTTACGTGTGTGAAGGGTTGTGAAAGGTTACCTTCCACTCTGTATACACTACGTTTTAAACATTTATTTTAACTTTATTTATCTCATTCGCTTTTCTCGTACTCCACAAAAATATATTCCTAAGAATTTTATCAACTGTTCATTTGTAATTCTTGGTATTTGGGTGAATACAATTTCATTACTAAAATGTAGCCATTCCTTTATCATACAATTGAATTCACTTCAATATATCTTATCACATGCTTTATGTTACCTTATACTTCGTCCTATAATATTATATCTATCATTTTCTATTAGTACCTATACAACTTTTCAATTTGTACATTTTTAACCGAAACCATGCAAAAACAATTCTAGTATTTCTATCGCATATACACATACATAGGTGGTTATATATACTAGGCTGTGGTTCTTGGCTCAATAGATTATTATCTGGCCTGTAATTTTGTAATGAAGTTTTGTTATTATATAACTAAACATTTGCTGCATTTTCTATCATTACAATTTTTTTTGTTATAGCATTTAAGAAATTGTTTTCGCTTTCGTGATTTTCTGTCCACAGTTCTCCAGTCCAAATTTATCCATTTCATTTTTAAAAAGGTAGCGCTATTTATTTTACTGCTATTTGTTATCAAATATCTATAAGAAACCGGTAACTATCTCGTCAGTGTTCCACATGTAAAATTTCAAACCAAACTGTTTTCTATATAGATATGGGAAATGCCTGTTATTATTCGGTTGAGAAGCTTTTGTCATCTAGTCTGCTGTCAAAAAATTTGAAAGTTAGAATTTATAAAACAGTTATGTTACCGGTTGTTCTGTATGGCTGTGAAACTTGGACTCTCACTTTGAGAGATGAACAGAGATTAAGGGTATTTGAGAATAATGCTCTTAGGAAAATATTTGGGGATAAGAAGGATGAAGTTACAGGAAAATGGAAAAAGTTACACAACGCAGAACTGCACGAATTGTATTCTTCACCTGACATAATTAGGAACATAAAATCCAGACGTTTGAGATGGGCAGGGCATGTAGCACGTATGGGCGAATCCAGAAATACATATGCCTATAGAGTGTTGGTTTGGAGTCGAGACGTAGATGGGAGGATAATATTAAGAAGGATTTGAGGGAGGTGGGATATGATCATAGAGACTGGATTAATCGTGCACAGGATCGGGACCGATGGCGGGCTTATGTGAGGGTGGCAATGAACCTGTGGGTTCCTTAAAAGCCATTTGTAAGTAAGTAAGTGTTTTCTATTCTTACCGTAATTCTCCTCTATTACTACATCTACTACATTCTAAGACAGATGTTCTCTTGGCGCTAAGGAGGATTTTGGTGAAAGAAGTCTAACTTTTACCGTAAAAATGCCATAGGCCTATTCACAAATTAGCAATAAAATTAGAAACAGTTGGAAATCTTATAAATTAGCGCTCAGAAGGAGACAATTTGTCTGGTCGCATTGCAGGATGTAATGGAGCATTTACAGGCATTAATCATAAAAAAAAAATCTCACAAAAAACTTCCCATATTCAGCATATCAGAAAGTTGTAAAAAGAGAGACTAAACTTTCAGGTTATCAAGTTTTGATATGCAAGAACTTTCGCAGTTTCCTCTTTTAGCTGTATGAACATTTTGTTACTGAAATTCTACGATTTTGGGCATAATTTGTTTTACTAACGAAACATGGTTTCACTTAGTGAGGTATTTTTACATTTTAAATGACAATCATGTTCATTTGAAGAAATAAAATGTCATAATATGAATGTAGTCTTTGTATTCGGAGAAAATGTGTGTGTTTGTGTGTGTTTTTTCTCCTATTCGAGGCATCGATCCAATTACGTTTAATACATTGTTACCAAAGATATGAACTTTAATAATTTTTAATGAATTTCTAAATAAATTTCATGACGAACTAACTCACTTTTCAAACTTCTTACGTCTCAAAACTTTGATAGAAATTGAAATTGTTTTATTCTAAAAACAGTAAGGTTTACGAGATACTTCGATTCATTATCAACAGATTTCTTCTTCTAGAGTCTTTATGTAGAGGAAAATACTTACAAAAATACTTCATACAATCGGACCCTTGAGGTTGCAGCCACTATTAAAGGCACTTTTTAAAAAGAGATTTGAACATATATTACGAGTATGTATAAAGTTTCATTTCAGCTTAGAAATAAACAGTGACTACAATACTACAATTTTGAGACCTCTGTGTAACAAATACTGCTAGATCATTATTAACATAGAAATATACAGAATTTCAGGTCGAATGTTACGAAATAATATAATTAGTGTGATACATCAATACAAAGAGTTTTAATTCATCAATTATGTCAGCTCAGCGGCTGGTGGAGATAAGTAATCCACATGTAAAATGTTACGTTATTACGTTATTATGACCATAACGAAACTTAATTGAAGACCTACCCTGGAAAAAATATGTAAGATCAAATTATTGAAATATGTGAGTTAGGTGGAAAAAGTAATTTTGAAGTACTGTATTTATTTATAACAATAAATTATTGCATTCAATAGCTGAGTATACTTCCATACTCGATTAGCCTAATTGTTTTGCTAGTAAATATAGACCTAATGAAATATACATCTGAAATTATTTTCATTTCTCCTGAAACATGAATTACAGTTTTGTTGGTTACATCTTTATTCCAGAGAGATCTTCAATTCTACTATTACTATATGAGAAAAATATGACCACTATCTTGTGATAGGAATAAGTTTTAGTTTTCATTAGGAATCTTTACAGAAAATGTTAAAATTGGCTTTCTTCAACATCAATGCAAGATAGTAACCTGCACACCCCCAGAGATTGTCATACTATTTCAAACGTGACTCATTGGTAAGTATTCTGATGGCATTGTAATCAGCAATGGTCCAATGGTGAGATCATGTCGTCTGACTGAGTTCATACATCAGGCATTTTACCTTACCCCAGAGAAATAAATCCAACGGTTTAGACGTTAGGCTAGCTTTGCCGGATACGAAACAGGATGGTGATAGGCAACTTATTTTCTTTCAAATGTTTCATTGAGATCATCCCTTTCAAAGTCGCTGAGTAAACATATTCATATGTGTATAAGGTTGCATTTCCTCGCAGCAATATCCAAATAAAGCATATGTGTATGTATGTGTATATTTATGTATATATATATAATATACTTATTGCTTAACAAAATAATTCTTGTATTAGTTCTAGTATTGGTGTCATACACTCATTTCATCATCTTACAGCGTTTGATTTGATACATCTTGCAAAATAATTTCAAGGGAAAAATTGTTCCGGGGCCGAGTATCGATCCCGGGACCTTTGATTGAGCGCGCCAACGCTCTACCGACTGAACTACCCAGGAACTTCACCAACATTGTCTCAATCTTTCTCTTTACTGTATATCCACATACCTCGAATGGACTGACAAGACGCCAGAAACCCACATCGAGTGCACACAAACACTGTGTGATTTGTAATTGTAGTTTACTGTTAATGTACCTACAATAACGTATATATTATCCAAATCTAGCTTTCAGGTATAGCTCTCGGTGTTGGGTTAAGTTGCTGGGTAGCTTAGTCGGTAGAGCGTTGGCGCGGTCAACCAAGGGTCCCGGAATCGATACTCGGCCTCGGAACAATTTTTCCCTTGAAATTATTCAAGTCTGCTTCACGGGGGAGCTTTATCTGAAAGCTAGATTTGCACACCTTGCAAAGTTTGTACGATTTTCATTCATTTCAATGTTATTTATAGTAGCAAAATATCGAGTTTCAATCTTTGTTTTCCAACTCCTTTACACAGTCTGCAACGGAGGAAAGCATTATGATAAACTTCATTTGTTTTTATTATTATTCTGGAGTTCCCTTTATCTGGTGCCTGAGTTAGAAGAATGAGTCGTCCCCGGAACCTCTTCTCTGGCCTTCATTTCTGCAATGGGAAATGATGTGTATGAAAAAGAGGAACGACTTTATATACAAGAGAAGAAGTGGGGGCAATTTGTGTAGCTTTTGCATCACATTCTTTTTGTAGGATTGACGAAGCTTGAAAAGCGTGAGATGTCGTAATGTATTGACATTCTTATTACAGACTTACAAGGAACAGCACAGCTATTGTGTTCTGCCTGTGCTCACCTTTAAGCTAGTAAATATTCGCGTGAAATCTGAGATATCTCTACGATATTACTTTGAAGTTTATAGGGCAGTTGTAGTTAAACTAACGATGAATATAATTGAGAAGGTTATCAAAAAGAGGGTGTTTAAGAATAGAAGAGTACGATAAAATATATTGGGTTAAATATTTTTGTTTAGTCAACTGTCCGAAGACAGGTTGGAACCTCATAAGTGACACCGATAAGGCATCACTCATGAGGCAGCTAAGCCAGGAGATAATGGCGTAGGGTGGCCAGTTCCTTTCCCCCTCAATTGCATACATCGCAGACTATCAATATATTACACTAATCAGACTTCAGATGCATTATTATTATTATTATTATTATTATTATTATTATTATTATTATCTTCTTCTTCCTTTCAAGGATTGGGTTTTTGTCCCTTTCTGAAACTAAAGGAATATTTGTTCCGTCCATCTCTTCCTTGGACGGCCAACGTCTCGTCTGCCAGTAGGCTTATAAAAGTATGCTTGCCTCGGGAGACGTCCAGGGGGCATTCTCTTGATATGGTTATACCATGTATTCTGGTAGGTACTTCTGAATCTCTTCGACCATCCTTTCACACTTCAGTTGTTTCCTTATATCAAGTATGCTCATTCTCTGACTCCCGATTAACCTTCGAATGTAGAGCGTGCTGTTCCTTGTTCGAAGCTCGACGGATGGCTGCGAAAGGCAGTTCAAGTATTTGTAAACGTACGAACAGTGCGGGACAATGACACAGTCAAAGCCTTCTGTAAGCAAACGATCATTCCGTACAGTGTGGGAGGAAGACTATTTTTGTTGTGGAAATGTAAAGTGTTTACAATGTTGTAAGGTATTGTCAGGAATACTACTGAACAACATGAAACATTATACGCTCTGCCATCCAGAACATGCCGAAATGACAGGGAAGCTGTTTTCTGTAATACTGTATGTATTCATATATCAACATTATTATTATTATTATTATTATTATTATTATTACAATTATTGTTATTGTGGTGATTTTATTCCAACAGAAATACATGTTACGATAAAATAATTTTTCAGGGGTGCAACGTGCTCTACAGTTTCAAGAATTGAAAGCATTTCATGATAGGCCAAGCATTGAATAGAGTCGAACAATTCAGAGTCTATGTTTAGGAGCAAGTTGTGTAGTATGTTAGTAATTAGCAAAGGCAATAAAAACCCTTCACGGATGGTGAACTTGTAAAGAAATCTATGGTGTTTAAACAAAATATAGTTCATTACATCTCTGTACTGGAACAGCTCAAGTAAGAATTCACAGAACATAGATTTAATGATTTTAGACGTATGGAAAGTGATATTAATCTTTTTGTTAATACTTTCTTATAAATTTAGTGCAATCCGTGAGAGTGCAGTTCCAGGACGAGTTAATTGATTTCCAGTGTCACGCAGAATTCAGAACTAAATGCGAAGAATATGACTTGCCAAGCATACAAGTATTAAAAAATGAACAAAACGCAATATCCCAAGATGAGCTTATTCGCTGTCACTCGAAATACAGTATGTGTGCAAACAATTATTTTCGAGAATGAAGGTTGCTAAATCCAAAAATTAAAACATAGATCCCGATTAACAGATGAGAATCGTTTGTGCATTGCAGTGAATTCGTTGGAAAGAGATTTCCGATTATTTGCAGAAAAGAATAGGCCTGCACATGTTGAATGTGGAATATGAAAATAACATTATCTATGATATAATAGTATCATAACTGTATAAAATATAATAAATAATGTAATAACTGAATATTTCCTTTTTCAAATTCAGTTTATTATCCGTGTTTGTAAGACAGTGAGAGCGATGCCACTGGCGGTGCTGCAGTGTAGTTGCGGAGCCCAGTCCGTACATTGTGTGTGTTATGCAATGCAGCAACATCCGTGTAATCGGCGCTTTTACAATTTTGAGCATACCTGCCTTATATCTTCGCTTTTTAGTTTATCCCTCCGTGTCACACCAAGCATTGATCTCAGGAATCTCATTTCCGAAGTCTCTTATCTTCCTCCCTCATAACCCAAGTTTCACTCCCGTATTGTAGGGCGGGTTTTGAGATTACATTATACATCCTTAACTTTACTTCTGTTCTCATATTTTTTCCTAGGTATCTCCTAATACAGCCATTTAGCTTATTATACTTTTGCACATTCTCCTCTAAATCTTTATTCATTTGGTATATAGATATAACACATCCAAGGTATTTAAAAATATTTACTTGTTCTATTATGTTTCCATCTATTACCACTTTAACTCTTTTAATTGCCTTTCCCTGCATTGCCATTGCTTTGGTTTTGTTCTTGGAGATGTTCATGTTGTATTTTTTCAAAACTGTATTTAACTTTGTTATGTTTTCTTGTAGTCGTTCTTCAGAATCTGCTAGTAGAACCTGGTCATCTGCAAACAGTATAGTGTTGATATATTTATTCTTTCCTAGTCGTATATATTTTGGATTTATTGATTTCAGTTCTTCTAGTATTCTATTGATATATAAGTCAAACAGAAGTGGGGATAGTCCACAACCTTGTCTTAATCCAGTATTGACTTTTAAGGGAGTGCCTAGTACCTGTCTCTTCTCTTGATTAAAAACAATACTCATGTTATCATAGAGAGATTTAACAGCATTTATTAAATTAGGTTCAATATTATAGTCTTGTAGGATGTTCCAAAGCATTTTCCTATTCACTTTATCATACGCTTTTTCGTAGTCTATAAACAATAAATATAGTGGAAGGTTAAACTCTCTCCTCTTTTCCATTATTTGTTTAATAACGAATTATTATTATTATTATTATTATTATTATTATTATTATTATTATTATTATTAATTACAAAAGAATATGAAATATAGCCATGTTAAAATGATTTTCATATTCATATTGGTGGTCGTGATAGAATATAACAGAATAGTTTAATCATAAAGATGTAAATCGTAGAGGAGGAGGAAAAAAAGAAAGTTAAATATAAAAGTCATGTTACTGTTCATAAAGATACTGGGTGAATCATGAGCATAGATCCGCACGCTCGACTTGATCATCCGCGGCACGTCAGGCCGTTGGCGCTGATGAACGATGTCAGTAAGTTGGCAGTACAGTGTAATTTAAATCTACCTATGATCGTTTCTCCTGCTACTTATTACTAATAAACACTTAAAAAGTAAAAACAATGCTGGAATAGCCGCCTCCATTGTTCGTACATCTTTGCATCTGCTTATGAAATTAACCATTATATCACTCATTTTCCTTTGAGAAATGTGTATTAACATACCTACATAGATGGAACCATGCGTTCAAATATTTCAGATGAACTAGAACATAACATTTGTGAAGGAATGCGAAAAACATCTAAGTGAATTTCTTGTGAGGGGAGGGAATTTCCAGAGAATGCCAAATGTTATCAAGACTTTCTATTATAGGCTAAGCACATTACGTTCTTTCTAATTTATTTACAACTCTATAAATCCTACGTCATTCTGGAGCTTCTACATCTGGGAACTCTCTTAAAATAATCTCCTTACAGCGCAAGCCTATTCCATACGCACATACGAATCATACATATACACACTCTGTGGAATAGAAAACCTAAATTCATTCATATTAACTTAATTAAAACACACTCTGAATAACGCCGCTTTATGAATGCATACTTATCCTTCAAAATTAAAACATATTCGTAAACTGACGTGCGTGACCTTGAAGATTTCATAATTGGCCGTATGGCGGCACTATCGGCTTGTCTTGCAGCGGACAGATGAGCCGAGCCCGCGGGTCTAATTCTGATAATGATTAAGAATATGTGGAAGGAAAACAAGAAGTTAAATATGGAAATAAGGGAAAAAATATGGAGACAAACATAGAAAAAGTGAGGAGAGGAATTGAAGAATATAGATAGTGAAAAAGGTAATCAAGGAGATAAATAAGAAGAGCAGATGTTGTTTAGTCAACTGTCCCAATATATTTTGGACCCTCATAAGTTGACACCAATAAGGCGTCACTCATGAGGCATTTAAGCCAGGAGATAATGTGGTTGTGTGGCCAGTTTCTTTCCCTCTCCATTGCATACATCGCTGACTAGTAACATATTACACTAAATCAGACTTCAGATGCATACGAACAATTAATTGTTCTTCCTCTGACACATATCGTCAAGTGAGATGTAGGCCTACTATCTGGTAATAGATGTACAATAGTGTTCTATGTCGTGGCATAATCCTTGTCGTGGTGTTTGTCGTGGTTCTTGTTGTCTTTATCGTGGTCCTTACAATGTTCCTTGCCGTCTTTGCCATATGTCTACATTAGTCATTTCAAAATTAATATTGTTTTTGCACTTTGGCGAATGACTTTCGTGTTACACGGTATATTTCAATCTTTTATTAAAGGTAAACGATCAAGGACGTAAAAAGAGACCTACACCAGAAATACACAGACAACTGACAATATTTTGCACTGGTGTTCACTTAGGAGTAGAATGAAAATAGGCCTACGCATTGTTGTAACGTCGCTTCTGAGTCGCCTCATGTCCAAATTCCCTTGGTCCGTGGATCGTGCTTCTAGCGAAGCACCTTCGAGTTGTCTCGTTGTTACAAGGGGAGCGAATAGATTACAAATAATAATTAAGCCATAAACAATTAAATGATGATTTATTAACCTAAATGAGAAACTAAAAATTAACAATGATAAAAGTGTGATACACGTTACTATACTAAAATGAGAGATACATCTAACTATACTAGAATGAGTGAGAGGATAATTAATGAGTCCTGGGGAAAATCCCGCGAACACTACAATTAGAAAAGAGGTCCATTCTTGCTGATGACTGCGCCACGCGAGACGAACACATAGTTCCAATAAACACAAACTTGTCTCGCTGACACACATGTCTTTTCCCACCAAAGGGAGCAACCGTACTTTGACCTCTACCATCAAACTGAGTACATACCTCGGTATCACTCGCACCGTAACAAACCCGAGATGTACCACTGCGGCTTGAGTAGCAGTCCACTACCTGGCGTCATATTTCCAACATACCGCTGACAATCCGTAAACAACTCGTGACACAGGTGTATGACGTTCCGTGGATAACTCGACCTCGCCGTGCCGATGCTGTGTAGTCTGTACACCATCCGCAGACATTGTGATTCCCAATCACAATTTGCTGCGTTCCTTCCAACGTAGCGGTTCGCTCCCAGCGGATTCCACTCCGAACGGATACACCAATCCGTCCCAGTATGTAGCCGCCGGATTATACACGAAGCGGTGCTTTCATGTACTCAGCAAAACACGAACTCGAACGTGAGCGGGCACGCTCGCGGCCCGTTCCCCACGCGTAGATATCTCCGGACTCAAAGTCCACTGCAGGAATACCAGTCTGCGGAAACGTCCAGTCGACTGTTCCCCAACAGCACGTGTTGTAGTCGGACTCTCGCTGACGTATCCTGGATTTAGGTCCTCTCCCAGAGGGACCCCAACCAACTCCTCTCCCAGAGGTACTGTCGTCGACCTCTCCTCGTGATGAACTCCAGTAATGAACTCTGGTGATGAACTCTCGTCGTCAACCCCTTTTCCAAGAACGAGCTCGCCAAGCCAAACAAGAAAATCTGTTAGATTTTAAACCGGCCAATCAGATAGCTCGTCTTAACACTAGTAAGGGTGGTTAATCTCGGACCCAATCATAAGTAAGGCTCAATTATGCCGCCTAGTGGGCATAGAGGCAAAACAAAATGTACAGCACCATCTAACGTAAATACGCAATAACTAAAACGAGGTGCCATCTAGTGGTGAGGAACTAAACCCTCACACTACACCACAGCATACACGACCAGATGTCTTTCTGGCTACGTCGATATCGAGTGAACCGCGCTTTAACTTCCGACGACCAAGAGTCGTCTCATTCTTTTCAAGGGAAACTGTACATATTAGCCAGAACCGCAATCAGATGTACAAGAACAAATTAAGATAAAAATATAATATAAAGCATAAGTTAAAAATGTTTTATGACGGTGATAAATGATAATAGTGAGGTGGTGGTGATGATGATGATGATGATGATGATGATGATTATGATGATTATGACTAGGAAACGGATTTCTAGGTGCTCAATATGATATATTTATGGTTTTATAAAATCCAGTTTAAGACTTTTAAGAGTTTATAAAAAAATTAACATTTATTCATTTTAATTTTAGTAAATATTCAATTTTAGATGGAATTTATTGGTGCTGACAATTAGTGCTACTGAACTGAAGACTCACATTCTATCAATGAAAGAGGTTGATTGCTGATTGGTCAGTATTTCGTATAATGGGAGTGCATTGACGTTGAAACTAATTTGTAAGCACTTGCCTAATCTAAACAAACTACAATTCGTTTTATGCTATGATGGACTTTTCCAAAGAAACTTCGTTCCAGGAAATTAGGTAATATTCTTTCCTCCTCTTCTAAGACCATCCTGGAACGAACTTGCCAGGCGAATGTTTGTTTGTAAGAGACTTCTTTTTTTTTTTTTTTTTTCTTCTACAATTTAAAAAGCATTTTTGTTATGTTTTTGAGAACTTTTGCAATTTTAGCACCGGTAGCCTATTTTTTATTTTAAATATCCGCAAATACTAAAAAGACGCTTTTCAGGCACAAACATAGTTCTTAGGCATTTATAAGAGTTTATGGTTCATTTAGGCGTTTTAAGTCCCATAGAATTTTAACAGGGGGATCCTGTGTATATGATACATAGAGATATCTGAATAACATGGGCCTACGTCTAGGACATAGCAAACAAAATACGTACGGAACTAGAAATCCGTTCCCTAAAGATGACAGTGGTGGTGATAAAGAGGATAGACTAATATTAAAGGTGAAAACCGTAATGAAGAGTCCCGCGCCGTGGCGTCCTAGTCTAAGGCATCCTACCTAGGACTCGCGTTACGGAATGCGCGCTGGTTCGAGTCCTCCTGGGGGAAGAAATTGTCTCATGAAATTTCGGCCAGTGTATGGGACCGGTGCTCACCCAGCATCGTGATGCGCTTGGGGAGCTACGATAGGTAGCGAAATCCGGTTGCGAAAGCCAACTATAACGGCTGGGGGGGATCATCGTGCTGACCACACGATACCTCCATTCTGGTTGGATGATCGTTCATATCTGCTTCGTCATGTGGGCGTGAGGCCTGGAGCCGGCTGGTTGGTCTGGGCACTTCACGGGCTGTAACGCCACGTGTTATTAACATTACGATGAAGTGAAGATAAGCTATTAGAAGCATTTGAAATGTGGATATAGAGAAGAATAGAGCCTTGAAGTAGACAGACAGATTAAGAAATGAAGCTGTGTTGGAAAGAGTGGGTTAAGAAAGAATAATGCTGTAACTGATCAGGAAGAGAAAAAGGAATTAGTTGGGTAACTGGCTGAGAAGAAATTGCCTACTGAGAGATACATTGGAAGGAATGGTGAGCGGGAGAAGAGTTCGAGGCAGAAGAAGATATAAGATGATAGACATCATTAAGATATGTGGATCATATGCGGAGACTAAGGGGGAAGGCAGTAAATAGGAAAGACTGAAGATTGTTGGGTTTGCAGTGAAAGATCTGCCCTTCGGAAGAAAATTGTGAATGAATAGACGAATGTGAAAGGAAAGAGGAGGAAGATGAAAGTTAAGAATGTTAGAGATAGCCTATCAAAATTGAAATTAAGACCGGGAAGGACAGTAAACATAACAATAGGATATGATCATGAACTTAAAATTTGTAAGAAGAGGTGACTGTACTTCAAATCACAATAATTACGTACGTTTACGTCCTTCTTTAAGACGTTTCTAATTACGTTTCTTAACTTTGCCATACCACGAAGAACATTCCATGTACATAACTATAATTTTCTATTCTTCTAGTTTCAGTAACTCTATAAGCATAAAATTCAGGAAGATACTACAGTATATGTTTCCTTACGTCGCTCTGAAGGACAGGGTTATCTCTTCCTCCCCTTGTTCCATTTCTCGGAGTGGCACTTGCGGTAGAAAGAGCATAAAACAATTTTATTCTGAGTGCATGTTACACCGTTGTTGCACAGAGGGGAGACAAAGGGATTCGCCGGCCCCACACAGTTGTCACCGACCGGACCACGCCGAACAATGGCCACCATTGTGAAGCGCCTCCACCCAAATTCACTCCCAACTCAAAAGGGAAATCAGTTTCTCGTTCACTGACTTTAGCCCTTTTAGATGTTATAAAAATAGCAATTTCTTCAACTAGCCTACTCCATCCGTATATTACATTTTCTCAATCTTCCGGTTCCTACAGAGTGTCTCACAAGTCGAATCCCTACAAATATAAATCTATTAATTTAAGAGAGTTGATGATACAGGGAAGGAAATGAAAATGGACAGATTATGAAAAATAAAGGAGACAAAAATAGAGAAAAATAGGGAAAAAGCTAAAGAAGTAAAGGGGAGACATTATAAATGAAAGAGGCAAAAAAGATACGCACAGAGAATCCATAGACGAAGTGATGGAAGAAAGCAAATTTATAAAAAGGGAAACAATGAATTAGATAAAGAGCGAATATGAAGAAATATTATAAGAAAAAATTAAATTTAAAATGAATAACGTAGATAAATACAGAAATACAAAGGAAAACTAAGAAAAATAGCAATAGATAATAAAAATAAAAAAATATGAAGATTTGGAATAGAACAAGCGAACATTTTAAACATAGGAGAAAGAGAGTTAAAAGAAGGCAAAGTTGTAGCGAAACAAGAAAAAAGCAAAAACTAGAACGAAAAGGGGATCAAAAGCAGTAAATGTAAATTAAAAAATAAGACTGAAGGTTGAAAAGAAATGAAAATAGTATAGCTAAGAGGAAGAAATTGAAGACAATAACCCTGAAAGGACGAGTAAAGAATGCAGGCGAAAACTATGAAATAGATAAAAGACAGTGAAGAGAGGCAGAGAATAAGAGAGAAATGACTAAAAACAAAGAGAAAGACAAATAGGAGAAATTGAGACAGAAAAGGAATAAGAAGAAAATGAAAATTGACAAAGAAGAAGAAGAAATGAAAAAGTTAAGAGGAAGACGAAATTAAAGAAAGTAAGGATGATTTGAGGACGACGAAATGTAGAGAAAGATAGGAATGATAACAAGCAAAGTGAAAGAATAAAATGAAAAAAGACAACGAGAAAGGAGGGAATGAACAATGGCAAAGAAACAAGTGAATGAAGAAAAAGCAAGGAGAGAATAGAATGAAGAATGCAACGAAGAAGAGAATGAAGAAAAGTAAAGGAAAACAATACCACATAGAGAAAGAATGGGATGAAAGTAGTCAAAGTGAAAGAAGGGAATGCGGAAGACAAGTGGAAAGTAAAGAATGAAGAGAAACGAAAAATGTGAGGATTTTGGGAAAGAAGAGGAGAGAGAAGGAAATGTGGGAAGAGTAAAGAAACTAGTGAAATGGGAGAAAAAAGAAAAGAGCGTGTGAAAAGAAGAAGAAAATGAAGATCTATATAGGAGGAAATGAATGGAATGTAGAATATATAAGAACATGAAAATGATAAGAAGAAAAGAAGAGGATGAAGAGGCTGAGAAAAGGAGAAGAATACGAAGAGGATGAGAAATATGAAGAGAATGAAGATGGTTCCAAGGAAAGAAGAGAATGAAGAGGTTTGAAAGATGAAAAGGGAATGATGAGGATTGAAAAAGAAGAAGAGAATAAAGATAATGGGAAAAGAAAAAGGATATGAAAAGAATGGAAAAGATGAAGAAAATGAAGAAAACTAGAAAAGAAGAAATATGTGGAATGGGAAAAGAAGGAAAAGAATGAAACCAATAGGAAAGAAAACTAATATTATGGGAACGGGAAAAATAAAATGAAAGGAATGGGAAGAGAAGAGAAAGTGAAAGGAATGAGAAAGGAAAAGAAAATGAAGGGAATGGAGAAAGAAAGTTTGAGGGTAAGAAGAAGAAAAAGTAGGGATTGAGGAAAGAAGAAAAGGAGAAATGTAATAAAATAAGGAAAAGAGATGGAAAGTAGTGCAAGGATATTAAGAGGATAAAGGAAATATGGGAAAGATGACCATGGAAAAGAAGCAAGAAATAAAGAAACGGAAGAAATGTTTGAAAGATTGTACAAAGGAAGAGAAACAAGGAAATGAACACGAGATGGGAAGGGCTAAAACTGGGAAGGTGTGATGAATGAAAGACTAAGATTTATGCAAGTCATCTGGAATAATAACGTGTAATTCCGGCAAGATTAATACATTCCAAAATAGGTTGCGGTAAATTTATACTCCTTGTCTTAATGTAAGAATAGTCCGCTAAGCTCAGCTTTTAATACTCGCTGTTACTGTATGAGAAATTACACATTATTCCGTTTGATCCATATTCATATGCGCAAGTAGATGAAGTGCTGGGTATGGTTTCACAGCATTAACGATTCAAATGAGGAGGGTTGTACCCCTTCACAAAGGGTCGATTTAACACATTACTCCAATGTCGAAGTTAGAGCGGCGCTCAGTTTTCCTTCCATAATCTCAATGTTCTCCATTGTGTTGAAACAAAAGGACAAATTTATCTTCTGCTTTTCAATTTACCCTATTCCACACTCCTCACCTTTTAAGGAGCATACCGGCATGTGTACTCTATAGCGTCTAGTTGGAGAGAAAATAGCTATTAGTGTTGGAGATTGTTCTGAGGATGTGAAAGGACCTGACGCAAGCCATGGTAAGCCACGGAATGGAAATCTCCAGATTAAATCACGTAGTGCTCCTAAATAAAGAAATAGCATGACTAAGCGTTATCATGCAGTTAACTTGCAAATTTCTGACTGTAGGTATGTTAGACCAACAAGTAATAGTTGTTTCACAAGACGTGACTTTAGATCAATTAATAGCTTATACATAAAATATGCACCTATCACTTTTATTGATTTTATGCTGGAAGCAAGTGTGAGCTGTGGGCTGGGTGATCTAGAACTTTCTAGTTGACATTCTGTAACAATGCTGCTTTGCTCCTGCGCTGTATGCTTGTATTTGTCGTGCAGATAGCAGACACCGCATATCATCCAAGTATGGCAAGTATGAGCCATTATATTGTGAAAATATAACCCAGTATTTATGTTATTCCTCAAATAGATTTTGGTCCAAGAAGACAGTTCACATTTCACAGGTATCGTATTTAACACGACAATTTAGAGCTCGTGATGTATGTACAGGTGAAGACGTCATAACCAGTCCTGCTGAGTGAACGGAAGTACTCTACAAGCGAGATTATTTCCAACTTGAGAGTGACTATTTTTCTTTCTCTTTCATGAAAATTTTATCTTTGGATTAAGCCTATAAATATCTCCCGCATATAACCTTTTCAGGGGAGACTTTTCGGAAGCTGTGATTTCAAATTTCTTAGGTATAGCAGTGTCACTTTGACATTGCTGTATTTTCATCTTTTCACATGAAACGGAAAGACATAGCTTCTATACTGTTAGTTTAGAGGATTTATATGATAATTTTTATATCCTCTGCTACTTCAATTGAACTGTCGCTAATTTTCATTAAGCCAATATTGTTACTTTAGCATGAAGTAACTGTAGAGTAATTCTTTACCTTAAATTTAGATTATATCCACCATTTTCAATTCATTATTTTTAGATTTCTACATATTTCTCACCACTATCAAACAATTTACACGGCAGGTTTTGTTAGAGTAATAAGGATACTGCAAATGTTTTCTTTCGTCTCTTTCCATTTATCACTTATATCATAGCAACACATTAGTCTATTTTCTATACATTCCAAATTACGGCCGATGGAGGTTACAGGTTTCTTACAGAGTTCCTCTCTATTCACAATAGTAGGGACGAGTTTTCAAAAGTAGCTTACCTTTCTCTTATCATTTTATTGGTTATTTTACTACGCTTCATTAACTGCTATGGTTTTCTAACGTCTGAATGGGATGAAGATGATAATGCCAGCGAAATGAGTCCAGGGTCCAGCGCCGAAGGTTACCCGGCATTTTAGTAGCCATTTAGGTCCAAGAATATATAACAAATTTATATTTAAATATCTTAATCTTGTCAATTATAATAGTTCTAGTATTAAATTAAAAAAGTTATGTATGGATTTTATAAATAATTAAAAATTAAAAATTTTAAATTTATATATTCTTATAGTGTAGTAGACATAAAACAAATTGTATTATAAACTTCTTAATTTAAATTCAGGAATCTGCCCCTGAACACGAGTTCTACTCTTTCAAGGGTGAGCTAAAATTTTGTGTTACAATTATTAGCAAAATAAATAATTAAATAAATAAATTTTCTCTTCATGTGTTGAGGAAAAACCCCGGAAGAACTCAACCAGTTAACTTGTCCCAACCAGAATTTCAACTCGGGTCCGCTCGTTACACGGTCATTCATGCTAACCCTTGCTCCACAACGGTGGAGTTCTCTTATCATACTCCATATAATATCATAATGTCATACACTATATAAAATATCGTATAATACACCACATCGCTTGCATCACACCACGTAGGACCATATCACGTCACCTCACGAAGAAACGTTTGTGAATTTAGTTTTCTCCGAGAACTTGGGTTCCCCTTACATCCCCGTTCCACCACTGTTGTTAAACAAAGAATTGCCTTGGAGTGTGGGATTACCATGTCATGAATGGTTGCTAGGTAACCACGTGAATGAGGTGCGGTCACATAAGCCCTGTCCCAGATATATCGGTGCCCGCGACAGGGACATCCTCTCGGGAAGCTGTAGCTGTCCAATCAATCGTGATTGCAACCACCTGCGCAGGACATTGTTCCTTCAGACATCGGACAACGTCACTGAGACCAAAAGCGACTCACGGTACGAAACATCTGTGTGCTACACAGTTCACTTATTTTTCTTTCCTTCTGTTCCATATGCTCCTCACTCCGTTAGCCCTGTCTGACTGCCCGTCTGTCTGTACCTCCGTCATCTAGCTTGCCTGTCTGTCTGCTCGTCTATCATCCGACCTATCTCTCTGTCTACCTCTGTTATTATTATTATTATTATTATTATTATTATTATTATTATTTGTATTTATTTTTTGTATTTATATGTGCTATCTGGTAGGATGGAAGAGAAAGCCTTATGGCCGTAATCCTGTCAGATTAAATAAATAAATAATAAAACATATTATTATTATTAAGGGTGTTTGACAATAAGGTTCCTAGGAAAATATTTTGGGCTAAGAGGATGAAGTTACAGGAGAATGGAGAAAGTTACACAACGCAGAACATTGTATTCTTCACCTGACATAATTAGGAACATTAAATCCAGACGTTTGAGATGGGCAGGGCATGTGGCATGTATGGGCGACTCCCGAAATACTTATAGAGTGTTAGTTGGGAGGCCGCTGGAGAGAAAAGACCTTTGGGGAGGCCGAGACGTAGATGGGAGAGTAATATTAAAATGTATTTGAGGGAGGTGGGATATGATGATAGAGACTGGATTAATCTTGCTCAGGATAGGGACCAATGGCGGGCTTATGTGAGGGTGGCAATGAACCTCCGGGTTCCTTAAAAGCCATTTGGAAGTATTATTATCATTATTATTATTATTATTATTATTATTATTATTATTATTATTATTATTATTATACACCCAACAGGAGGAACGCTATTTCACCCGAAGGTACATTATGGTTTTAACAACAGGTTACAGTATGGTTAGCAGATCAGGATTAAAACTGAATTCTCTTTAGGAGAGTGATTATTCATTTTCCGGTTTAGAAAATTAGGCATAGAATTAGCTTGTGGAGAAGTTATTACTACTGTTAGATAGGCTAATTTCGTTTAGAGCACCATTATATGTTACAACAAAACACTTTTGGTTGATATTCATAATGATAAACTACTGATAGAAGTAAGTTTATGAAATCGTACTGTAGACCTCTAAGCCTATCAATACAATGTTACATAATTATTAGAGACCTTTCTTATAGAAAAATAGAAATTATTTTTATTTCAATTTTCTTCTCAAAGAAACAATTCTTTATTTCCTGAAGAAATATGATATACTGTATATCATTTTAATTTTGGGTAAACTTGTGTGTCTGGAAAGCACGTTTCTATCCTGATTTGGCAAGTCTATATAGGTCTATTTTAAATATTAGTATTAGCACCATCTTACACATCATTTTTTCAGCAAATATAAATCTCAAACAATAACATGTTTACTTTACAAATTACTCTATCATGCCCCGTGTGTTTTTTTACCTCGTTTTCCGAAAATTATACATCTACAGATAGGACATCTGTATCTCAACATACAAAATATCTGACCTCTGTCTCCCTGGCTCCCTGTGTGTCTGTGTGTGCCTGCTTTTCTTGTTTACTTTCTTTATTTTTTTTTGTGTCCCTGTCTTTCGAATTTTCTTTCCTTCCTCCTTTATTAAAATTGTTTTATTCTAATTGTTTTTTTCTTTTATTTCTTTCCTTCTTTTTTTGTTTGTTTGTTGTTTTGTTTGTTTGTTTGTTTGTTTGTTTGTTTGTTTCCTTCTTTCTTTCCTTCTATGCAACTTTCCATTCATCTTTTACTGTTGTAATTTTCTTTCCTTTCTTTTTATGTACTATTTTCTCCATTATTCCATTTTTATTCCACATCTTATTTTTTATTTTTCTTTTAATTTTTCTTTGTTAGTTTATTTTATACCTCCTTTGTTTTCATTTTTTTGTTTTTCTGTTCTCTTGTTCTTTCCTACCGTCTTTTAAGTATTTCACATTTCCTTATATATATACACTTTACGCTTTTTATTTCTGTTTCTTCTCTCTTTTTTTATTTGTTCATTTATTTATATTCATCTTTTCATATCTTTTATAAATTTCCTTCGTTCATTGTTTTTTTACTATCCTTACATTATTTTTATTTTGTTGCCATCTTTCTTATCATTTCCTTTCTTTTGCAAACATTTTCTTTATTTTTCAATTTCCATTCGTTCGCACTCATTGCCTGTTTTCTTATTTTCGTATCCTTAATCTTTTCCTATTATTTTATCTTTTTCGTCCTTTTGTTCTTCTATTTCCTTTGCATGTCTGTATCATATTTTTCTTTCATAACAAGTTTCATCTTTTCCTTCCCCTCTGCGTGGGTGTTCTGTTCTGATAGTCGTGAATGTAAGGAATTCTAAAGTTACTTCTTGGAATTTCCAACGTGGCTGCGCTCCCCTGTATGTATGCAAACACACAAACACATATGTATTTTGAAATACGCTCGCTCGGAGTAATATGAAAATGCCTATAGAGTGGGAGAAAACTACCGCCAGGAATTTTCTCCAAATGTAGAAATCATTCTTACGTAAGAGCAATATGGGTCTAAGTCACTTGGTGTCACGTACCCTCGTTTCTACGTCTCTCTTTTCCTCTCCCTATCTCTCTTTTTTTTTCTCACTCTCTCTCCCCATGTCATTTTCAGTGTAGTATTTTTCTTAGGTAAACGTAGAGAAGGCATATCATTAGTCGAACGGTTAGAGCGTTAACTTTGCGCGCTATGGATCCGCGTTCAAATCTTTGCATTGTCCCAGTGGCATTTATGATCGAAAGAGACGAAATTACAGCATGTTTTCCGAAAGTTCTCCAGTTTCTCCATTTTTCTATCTGCTGCTTCTCCGTGGTAGTAACGGTAAACTGTTACACCGTTTCATTTTCTTCGAGAAACCTATGTTTATTCTCTGAGTTAATATGACGACGTTTAACAAAGCAAAAATAATCACGGGAATAGATGGCCAAAGATTTAGATTCATAATAACAACAATATGAAAGGAAGCAATGCCAGATTATAGTGCTTGTCTGGTATGCGTTGAGTTCGAATTTACCCCTCACCACAGTCTCTCAATAAATTATATCTGAATTGCCGTTGTTGATACACGTGAAAAGCAACTATTCTGATTTTAATGGTACACCAAAGTAAAATTTCAATTTTATAAACTAATAGATATTTATATATATTTGTATCAAACTTTAAAATATCAGTCTTTATGACTTACTACACAATAAACATAAAAAACAAGTTATATTTTATAAATTTATTCCAAATATAACTTGTTTTTATGCTTATTGTATGTTAAGTTATAAAGATTGATATTTTAAAGTTTTATACAAGTATATTGGCTTATATAAAAATCAACATGAATTGTAAATTAATAAAGATAGGATGTCTGAAATTCTTTACACTTATTGTACTTATAAATAGTGTATATTCCAGATTTTATCTAATTTCTTAAACATAGATACACTTTTAATGTCATGAAATTACTCATTAGGAAGTTCACTATCATAATAGTAACATCATATTATAATCGGGAGGCCAATTTTTTATTTCTCACGTTGTTGTCTAAGATGAGAGAGTTCGAAGCTGTCACTTATTCTGAATATTATAGCTAGTACCGTTCCCATACCGAGAGCTGGGATATCCATGAAATATTGTAAAGTATCTCCATGTTTGTCGGATTGTATGTGCTATTGGAACAACAATTGATTGATGTCCAGACATAGCAGCTTTTGTTGTGCTAGAACTATACTTTTTTGTAAATGAAGAGTATAGTTCTAGCACAACAAAAGCTGGAACATACACCACACTGTTACCTTTTCTGAATGAAGAGGAATCGAACAGTTTTTGGGTTGTCAGAACGTTAACAAGGGAACCGTCCCAGGTCGTGTAGCTTGAATTCAATGAAAATACATATTTAAGCTAATTTTCGTTCCTTAAGAAACGTAGTGATATTCGTCCGTTTCGCTTTTTTTCTCATTTACGAAATATAACGACTTTAAAAATCGTTGCTACTTATACCGCTTCTTGCGCGCACTCGGATCCTCATAGCTCCGCGACAGCGTATCACAGCTCTCGCATTAATGCTCTAGTCAGTTTGTTTCTCTTAACTCACATTAATAAAGTATTAGAGCAATTCACGGTATCTTTCACTCATTCGTACACCATCCAAATCCATAGGCCTGCAGTTGGAAATCTAGAAACACGACTGTACATACTCGTACTACGCTTTCAAGAACCGGAAGGGGAATTTGGACCTAAAGTAAGACAACGTGTAGACAAAGATAAGCCATTTAATGTTGTGGTCGATGCAAGTAGTTCCTGTAAACTGACAAAAAATCACGAGGTAAGAGATGGTTAAGATATGTATTTCTCCTGGATGTTAAGAAAGGTGTACTACTACTTCTGGATTCCTGGAGTGGTCAGAATAATGACACTATATATCTACTTTTGAAGGAGTAAACAATACTTTACATGATAAGACAATTAAAACTTAAATTATTCCTCCAAAAATCACAAGATTTTTACAAACATTGGATATATATATATATATATATACTTACTTACTTACTTACTTACTGGCTTTTAAGGAACCCGTAGGTTCATTGCCGCCCTCACATAAGTCCGCCATTGGTCCCTATCCTGAGCAAGATTAATCCAGTCTCTACCATCATATCCTACCTCCCTCAAATCCATTTTAATATTATCTTCCCATCTACGTCTCGGCCTCCCCAAAGGTCTTTTTCCCTCCGGCCTCCCAACTAACACTCTATATGCATTTCTGGATTCGCCCATACGTGCTACATGTCCTGCCCATCTCAAACGTCTCGCTTTAATGTTCCTAATTATGTCAGGTCAAAAATACAATGCGTGCAGTTCTGCGTTGTGTAACTTTCTCCATTCTCCTGTAACTTCATCCCTTTTAGCCCCAAATATTTTCCGAAGAACCTTGTTCTCAAACACTCTTAATCTCTGTTCCTCTCTCAAAGTGAGAGTTTAAGTTTCATAACCATACAGAACAACCGGTAATATAACTGTTTTATAAATTCTAACTTTCAGACTTTTTGACAGAAGACTACATGACAAAAGCTTCTCAACCGAATAATAACATATATATATATATATATATATATATATATATATTGCCTATATATATATATATATATATATATATATATATATATATATATATATATATATATAGGCAATATAAAATTGTAATTCGAAGGCTATAAGAGTATTTCATACATAAAATTATATGTGAAAACACTTTGCACGATAGGGGCTTCATAATGACATTGAATTCTGTTGTGTATCAACAGTTTCATTCACTTCTCCTCAAAGACATGCTAAAATACGAGTGGCAGAAGTGTGGTTATGTGACTGAAAAACATGTGAAAATTTTTGATAACGTTCTTGCAACAATGTTGCATATTGAAAACATTGAGTGTGTTACAGAAGAGTGTAAAAAACAAGCTTATATAAAATGTTTGTACTGTTCAATGGCACTATTTTCCGACCACTTCATTTCAAATCCCACTTTCAGGAGTTACAAAGTTAATACATATTTTAAGTTCAAATTGAATTTGTATTTCAGCAAGAGTACTTTATTAATCTGAGTTAATAGAAAAAGAAAATAGACTATTGCAGTAATACGAGATATGTGATACGGTGTCGCGGAAGTATTAGAATCCGAGTGCGAGCAAGAAGCGGCATAAGTAGCATCGATTTTCAAGTCATATTTCGTAACCAAGGAAGAAGTGAAACGAACTACTATCACCACGTTTTTTAACGAACGGAAATTAGATGAAATAAGAATTTTCATTAAATTCAAGCTATACAACGTGGGACGGTTGCCTTGTAAGTAACGACAGTGTAAATTGTAAATTACAGAGCTTCAAAAATTATTTTTCCAGGTTCAAACAAATGTAACTTAGGTCTAATGAAATTCAGATACAATTCATACCGATAGGAAGAAAAACTCAGAGGGTTTTGTTTTATTTAGTACATCCCATGTGGTAAGACTGCTATGTAACAATATTTATTCATTGTTGAGACGAAATGGCTGCTATAGAGGACAGAAAAGCTTTTTGTATCCTTGGTTTTCATGTTAACAAGTCATTTAATACTTATTAGTGTCCAACGACATTTCCAATCAAGATTTGGTCCAGAACCACCAAGTGAGCCTACAATTGGCAACTGGTACTTCAATTTTATGGCAAGGGGATACATTTGTGAAAGGAAATCAACCAGTTAGCGTGGAAGCAGTTTAGCGTATCCGTGAAAGTTTGTAATGTAGTCCGCAAAAATCTACCATTAAAGCCAGCAGGAAGCTGCAAATATCGAAGTCAACTATATGGAAGATTGCGCACAAGCGATTGCGATTTCGTCCATAACGACTAGCCTATAGCTTAGATGATGCTGGCCCTAAAACCAGAGGACAGAGTGCTGCGACTTTTTTTTTTTTTTGCGAGAGTACGTTGGCTTTCATTGGAAACGGTGATGATGATATTGGATCTCTATTGTTTATAGGCCCACTGGGTGATTTTGCACCAAACCCTTTTCGGAAATATTGTCGGACACTAATAACTGACTAGTTAACACGAAAATCAGGATACAAAAAGCTTTCTGTCCTCCATAGCAGTCATTTCGTCTCAATTGTGAACAAATGTTATTACGCAGCAGTCTTACCAAATGTGATGTAGGCTACTAAAACAATCATTCTGAGTTTCTGTGTTTACGTAGGCTTCTGCGGCTGCTATTTATGGATTGTATTGAGTTTCTGGGTTTGTGCCGCGTTGTCTCAGATACTAGAGTTAACGTTTTGATAGCCCTACTGTGATCGTCCTCAGAGCTGTGGATAAGAATTCTCGGTTGGCAGAGATATTTATATAGTGGCTCCTGGATTCCTGCCCGACGATGGTTTTTTGTACTATTATCTCTCTTGTGATTGGTCTTTATATGAAACAAAGAGTCAAAGTCAGGATATGTCTGAAGAAATCTCTGAAGGAAGTGAAATAGGGAGAGGAGTACGACAAAGATGTCCTTTATCACCTACCATGTTCAACATCTACTTTGAGGATTTAGTGAACTATTTTCAGAACATGGGAGGAGTGACATTAGGAGGTATAAGAATAAAGTGTATAAGATTTGCTGATGATATGGCGTAGTTGGCAGAAGAGGAGATGATACTAAGGAATACCCTACTGGAGTTGTGAGCAGTATGGAATTAAGATAAATGCCAACAAGACGAAGACCATGGCCGTAGGAAGAAAAGTAAAGAATATAAACTTGCGAATTCTAAATGAGGCATTAGAGCAAATGGACAGCTTCAAATACTTGGGGTGTACTATAAGCAGTAACATGAACTGCTGCCAAGAAGTCAAAAGGAGATTAGCAATGGCAAAGGAAGCTTTTAATAGAAAAAGCAACTTCTGCGGACCTCTGGAGAAAGAACTAAGGAGGAGACTAGTGAAGTGCTTTGTATGGAGTGTGGCATTGTATGGGGCAGAAAAATGGACATTATGACGAAGTGAAGAGAAGCGACTAGAATCATTTGAAATGTTGATATGGAGAAGGATGGAGCGTGTGAAATAGACAGACAAAATAAGAAACGAAGTTGTGTTGGAAAGAGTGAGTGAAGAAAGAATGATGCTGAAACTGATCACAAAGAGGAAAGGAATTGGCTGGGTCACTGGTTGAGAAGAAACTGCGTTCTGATTGATGCACTGGAAGGAATGGTGAACGGTAGAAGAATTCGGGGCAGAAGAAGATATCATATGATAGACATTAAGATATATGGGTCATACGAAGAGATAAAGAGGAAGGCAGAAAATAGGAAAGACTGGATAATGCTGGGTTTGCAGTGAAAAACATGCCTTTGGGCAGAACACTATGAATGAATGAATGAATTGTGATTGGTCCTTAGGTAGTCCAAATTCTGATAATAGTCCATAACGTATGTACGGGATTGGGGCTGGCTTCTATGTGCGCTGTCGAGTTTTGAACTATCATCCTTGTAGATGTTGATCTTGTTTGTTGACAGATATGTGAAGGGCGATGGCCCTGAAAAAATGAATATGACCCTCATAAGTTCGGCTTCTGATGTCCGCTGAATCTCGTTCTCTTCTTGATTAGTCTGTAGTAGGCCTATTCTTCTCTGTCCGTTATTTTTACATTGTCTGTGAATGTTATACGATGGCTGATTTTCTTCATGGGTAAATGTCGAAGACGATGAGGGTTCAAAACTCGACAACACATATAAGCCAACCCCAAATCCCGTGCATAGTTGATGGGCCATTTACAGAATTTGGACGATCTAAGAACCAATCACAAGAGAGATAATAATACAACCAACCAGTGTCGGGCAGAAACCCAAGAGCCACCTTCATAAATATCTCTGCCAACTGAGAATTCTTATCTACAGCCCTGAGGACGATCACAGTTGGATGATTGAGACGTTAGCTCTAATAACTTAGACAACGCGGCACAAGCCCGGAAACTCAGTACAAACCATTCTGAGCTTCTCTTTCTCTCGGTATCAATAAATATATGAGTTTCTGTAAACGTAAGTTACATGTGTTCAAAACCGAAAAGGTCGTTTTTGGGATCTCTGTAATTAAAACTGATGCTGTTTTAGACATTTATTTAATCCAGTTCTTACTCACAACTAAAACGAAATCAATTTTTTTTTTTACATTAGCTCCTATATACCCTCTTTTACATTTGAATTTTCATACAAAACTCTTTGTCTTAACCCTTTGCAGCACAAATTAATTTTTTATGTTTTTGATATCATAGATCATAACAAAGCTTCTATCAATGTGTTTCAACATTTTAACTCTGCACATAATTTCAAAACACAAATGGCACCTCAATGTATACTCAAGAGGTGGTTCCTTGGTGGAATATCCGTGCCATAAAATTTAGAAAGAAAGAAAACGGTGGTTCTTCTGAACAACCACTATGCTGCAAAGGGTTAACTAATTTATATGACGAATCAAAAATGTATTTAATTCTGAAACAGAAACTCCATATAATAGCAGTGGACCTAACATTTCCTCTGTAACTGCTTTACACTATATCATACATATATAAAGAATGCAAATAGCCGTGGTAGCTGACACGCCCATTTTAAACCACTCACTCACTCACGCTGTTTCGAACGTTTATCTCAATCCTATTCTTACACACAATATAAACTCATAACAACGTAAAACATTAATTACATTACCTCTTATAGTCCTATATTACAGACAGTTGTTGTTGTTTAGTCAATTGACCGAAGACATGTTTGCAGCTCATAAGCGATACCAATAAGGCTTCACTCGAGAGGCAATTAAATCTCTTTCACCCTCCATTGCATACATTACTGATTAGTAACTTATAACTCTAATCAGACTTCAGATGTATACAAACAATATTGTTCTTCCTCTGACGCATATCGTCAAGTGAGGTGTGATGTCTTATAATAGTAAAATACACAGAAAAATGAAAAAAAGTGTATCTTCTGACCTGCTGAGCTGGTTCAAAATGTTGTAATTATTTCTCTTGCATTACAGAATCTACACAGAAAACTCAAATCGGTTTACCTTGTCCGTTCACAATTCCTGCACTACACAAGCAACAAGGATGCAACTTTTCCTACTTCAACGTCGCTATTAATGTTTTGAATTTTACAGTAATTCAACTCGAAATTCAACATGGGCCAGAAATGACCGACGAATTTTTCCTGGAGCCCCTTGTCGGGGTTAGAGTTCTTTTTACGTGCCATAATTCTACGTCACAGAACTATCAGCTTAATATTTTCCCGAACAAAGCCAGAATGTAGACTTTAAAATTCACCCTTTAAAATTCATCGTTCTGTGACTGACTAGAACTCTTGAACATCTGATTGTACGGTCATCTTGGCAATCTAGTACGAAAGGTGAATATAGCATTTGTGTTCTGAAAGTTCTCTCAGTTTCAGTTACAGAATTTCGTCGTTGTTCCTGCAATAACTCCTATGTGCAAAGGAAGAAAAAACACATTTATTCATCCTATGGCAGCCGTACATAGGAGACAGAATTCTTATATTTTCCAAACAAAGACATATAATTAAATATAGGAGATTTTATTATTTGTTGTATTACTATTTAAGTTATTTAATAGAGCAAAAAAACTGAAAATCGATAAATATGTCACATAGGAGTTATTGCAGGAACAACGACGGTTTTATTTTATAAACAGATGAAGGCTATTGCCAATAAACGATGTTGTCCTGAACAGCGTCACATTGCTACTGGAGAAAACTTCAATGAACTGGCAGTAATAGGAATTCGCCATGTTCTCAGTATATTCATTCATTCATTCATTCATTCATTCATTCATTCATTCATTCATTCATTCATTCATTCATTCATTCATTCATTCATTCATAGTTTTCTGTCCAAGAGTAGGTAGCCTATTTGCCTGCAAAACCCAGCATTTCCCAATCTTCTGCTATTTTCCGCCTTCTTCTTTATCTTCGCATATAATTCATATATCTTAATGTTGTCCATAATTTGATATCTTCTTCTGCCCCGAATACTTTTCCCGTTCACCATTCCTTTCGGTACAATAATTTTATGTTTTATTTAACGATGCTCGGAACTGCAGAGGTTATAATATAAGCATCGCCGGATGTGCTGGAATTTTGTCCCGCGGGAGTTCTTTACATGCCAGTAAATCTACTGACATGAGCCTGTCGCATTTAAGCACATTTATATGCCATCGACCTGACCCGGAATCGAACCCGCAACCTTAGGCATAGAATGCCAGCCTTTCGGTACATTCTTCAGTAGATAGTTTGTTCTCAGCCAGTGACCCAACCAATCCCTTTTCCTCTTCCTAGTCAGTTTCAGCATCATTCTTTCTTCTTTCTAACACAGCTTCATTTCTTATTCTGTCTGTCCATTTAACAAGCTCCATTCTTCTCCATATAAATGCTTCTACTCATTTCTCTTCACTTCGTCGCAATGTCCATATTTCTGCCCTATACAATGCCACATTACACACAAAGCACTTCACTGATCTCTTCCTTAGTTCTTTTTCCGGAGACCAGAAAAAGATACTCCATTTTCTATCAAAAGCTTCCTTTGTCATTGCTATTCTCCTTTCAATTTCCTGACAGGAGCTCATGTTTCTTCTTTGGTTATGCCATAATATGCCCTTCCTCATTATATCCCTCCAAGTCATATGAATGGTTGGATAGTTCACATTTGGTATATGTTACCGTGAAAATGCTCATCATGCCATGTTTACATTTTTTCTCTGGAAAAAATAAATGCGGTAGCTTTCAATTGCTTTCCGGACATTACTCTGTCTTTCGCATCTTGAAAGATCCCATGTGGTTCCAGCATGGAACTGAAGAGAATGAATTTGACCAATTAGGCCATCTGGACTTCACTGAAATTCATCGCAAGGTTTAAATATCAATTCTGTGAAGGCTTTGACCCGATCAGTGACCAGGAAGTCCTATTTCCTTTCCCCCCGTCTTTGTTTTGTCCAGTTGAAAGTTATGAATAGATCTACTTTCTGGCACTCTCTAGCTGGCTGATGGATTTGAAGAGAGGGCCTGACTCGGGATACATTCAAGTATGATAATAACATTATTTCATTGTGCACCACATAGCCTATGCGATAACAGTTCCAATCCAACAGGTTTCTGTGTTGCTTTCGTGAATCTGATCCTGAAAGGCAAGTCATCCTGCAGAGCAAGTCCCAGTCCCTGTAAAGTACCCGATATGCCCAAGATTCCGCAGTCCTAGCCCCTTCCTACATCAGCATGGGAATACCCTAGTACCCCCAAGATTTTACCTAAGCCTACTTTTAGTATTACAAACGACTGATGAAATAAGGGGGCTATGGTACAGTGTGTTGATGGAGTGAAAAACGGAAACGAGAGTATAACGAAAAAGTCTTTTAGCCACCGGCGTAGCTCAGTCAGCTGATAGGCAAACATTCTGATGGGGCAGATAAAAGAATTAATTTTTTTCTTCCACCATGTTAACAATGTCAAAAAAAGTGCTTACACAAAGTTTGGCCACTCGACCGCAATTACGAGGCCGTTCACAAAAAAAAAGCACAATTGCATGGAAAGATTTATTGAAACAGATACAGCAATTGTTGCGCTGTTTGTCAACTTATCCCTCATTATAACTATGACATATTTTGTCATACCATGGGTTCAAATTTTATATCCTTTTGTCGTAGAAGTCAGCCACCAGGGATGGCAACCAGCGTTTGACAGCCGTCTGCACCTCTTTGTCGATCCCATGATATGACCAATGTCTCAATTCCGATGGGGAATATGTTGAAAAATAGCTCAACAATTATTGCTGTATCTGTTTCAATAAATATTTCTGATGGAATTGTGTTTTCGCCAGTGGCGAACTTATTTTTTACAGTCCTCATAATTGCGGTCGAATGGCCAAAATTTGTACAAGCATCTCTTTTGACATTATTAAGATGGTGAAAGAAAAACAATCAAACTTTTTTATCTGCCCCCATCAGAATGTTTGCTTATGAGTCGCTTGCCTGCTACTCCGGAGTTGCACTCGGACATAGGATCGATTCCCGCTAAGATTTTTCCGAGGTTTTCCACGATCGTAAGGCGAATGTCAGATGATGTAGGGCGAATCCTCGGTCTCATCTCGGTAAATACCATCTCGCTATAAGCAATCTCATCGACGCAAAAATAAACTAGTAGTTGATACAGCGTCGTTAAATAACTAACTAAAAATCCTTTTTATTTGAAAATGTGTAAAAAATGCTTTTCCGACAAGAAAACTGGCCCTGAAAATGTTTCTTTGCAATGAGCGCGGAAGATTTATTTATTTTATTTATTTATTTGTCTATTTATTTATTTATTTCTTCTTTTATTTGTAATTTATTTATTTACTTACCTGTTTATATATTTATCTATTTCCTTTTCTTCTTCAAGATAGTTACAAATGGACCAGGAAGAGAAGAAACGCTTCGTTCTTTAATGCATGACATATAATTCATAATCGCATGCTTCAGTTAGTTGCGCGGTTGTTGCACTGTCTGCCGGCATGGGGAATGCGTTATGGGAACCCCCATGCTGTTTATTGCATACTGAGAGCGAGGGAGACACCGCCTCGCCGAGATACTTGAAAATAGGTCGTCATTCATACGAGTCGTCAAGGTTCCGGCCTGACTTTATATGGACATTACCCAAATTGAAAAGAAAGAGAAGAGAAAAAACACACACAGTTGCATTAGGCAAATGGAAGCAGCTTGTAGGTGCTTTTCTCCTTGGAACGCGTCTAAGGAGAGACGTATGGCGGAAGCACCACCAAAAATATTATCCTCCCCTTTCTTTTCTTCTCCCTTTCTATCCAAAGAAAATCCTCTTTTCTTAAGTTTTTTCCCCTTCGTTTTCTTCCTTACAAAAAGTGACTATGTAGTCAAACAAAATAAGAGAAAATCATCAATGAAATTGTGATCAGCATTTCGTGCCAAGTTGTAATAATCTTTTTCCAGACTTCTACATTTTTTTCTTGCTGATGATATGTGTCTACATTCGTAAAATAATTTGTATTTTGAAAAATCAGATAATTCTAACAATTATTATGCAGATTTTAGATTTAGATTTAGATTTTATTTAATAATAACATATACATAAAAACGTTACATTAAAATACCCCGAAAGACCAAAGCTCGTGTTCGGGGACAGTTCTGTTACATAGATATACATACTTTGTAGACAAAATACTTAAGCAAAAAGCTCACATAAAGATCATAAATAATAATACTAGTAATAACTGAGTGAAAAAAGAGACGATGTTGAGATTGATGGATTAATATTAAATTATTATTATTATTATTATTATTATTATTATTATTATTATAATTAGTATAATTAGTGCAGGTCATGTTGATATAGTAACCAAGATAAAATAGAAAAAATACACTTAGGATAGAAATAAACTTGTTTTACAATACATGGTACATAATATAAATACAGGGAAGTCTGTCATATAAATTTTTTAATTCTGGATCTGAAAATTCCACTGCTTAAAGTAGCCAATTCTGGATGAAATTTTATTATCGAATTATATAGACGTGGACCATAATTTGTACTGTGTAGTAAAGCAGCAGATGTGAAACATTTAGGTTCAACTAATTTAAGAATTTAATTTCGTCTTGTATTATGATCATGTGGCTGAGCCACAAAATTCATTCTATTTATGTGATAGAATTTCATTAAAGAGTATTTATAAATTTGGTCAATTATAAAGACATTCAATTCGGAATGGATCAAATTGGTTGGATAATCCAGTCGCCTTTTCAAACAAATTTTGATTATACGTTTTTGCAACATAATTAGAGGAAAAAGAGCAGTTTTTGTAATGCCTCCCCATCCAGTTATACCATATTGGATAACAGATTCAACTATAGCCAAATAAACCAAACGTAATACATGAGTAGGCAAGTAATGGCGAAGATTACAAATTTGTAAATTGTTTTACGTGTCCTGTTACATAAAAAGGTGATTTGTCTATCCCATTTCAAGTGCTGATCAACAATAATTCCCAGGTATTTCACATCTACAGATTCTTTCAGGCAAGGGCATTTACAGGTTGTAGAGAGTTTACAAAATGAGTTGTGGATTATTAATTTTAAATGAGATGCTTTATTGTTTAGATTTTTATTTAGTCTGCTACATAAACTTGAACACTTTCAAGTCCAAGTGAAACATCTTATTTTAGAACGCAGAGAGTCCCAGGGTATATATCACAATTATCTAGTTTATATACGTAATCATATAATTTGTCATCTAGTTTAAGTTAGTATTTAAGTTCGATAATCTTCTGGCTTATGCATATTTTTTTGTTTCGATTTTGTCTTAGGACGCTATACTTGTAACTTTCTTTAGTATTAACATTATATTATCATGTATTTTCTTTTTATCCTCTGGTTGAGTGGAAGAGACGGCTTCACGGCCTTTACCCTGTCAGAATAAGTAAAGTATTATTATTATTATTATTATTATTATTATTATTATTATTATTATTATTATTATTATTATTACTACATTTTAGGACTACTATTTCTTAGTACTTAGAAAAGTGCAGGATTTAAATAGTATTGAAATTATTCGCGTCCGTGTAGCAATAATTGTGCTGTGTTCTTGTTTCTGTTTCTTCGCCTTTCTCCTCATTTTCCCTCCCTTCATGTTTATCTGCTTGTTCTAGTAACTCATTTTTATTCTATCTTGGTCTCGATCATACACATATTTTCCTTCATTTTCTCCTCCTCATTATTAATTTTTTTGTTCTCTTTCAATTCTCTTCTTTTTTCTTAATATCATCTCTTTCTCTCCTTTAGATTTGATCCCCCTCGTCATGCTCCTTCACTGTCTCTCCTTATACTTTATTACCGTCTCACTCCATTCTGAAACATGTTTCATTTGTAGTTTTCAAAACTCGTTCTCTACTCCTTTGTCTTCTTTCCCTTCTATTTCCTTAACACCTTCTTTTCCTTGCACTTCTTCAACTCTTAATTCTCTCCTTCACCTTCATTCCCTTGTACTTGTATCTCTCGTTCATCTTCTTTCTCTTTACTTCTTCTTTCCCTCCTTCACCTTCTTTCCCTTGTACTTCTTTAACTCCTTGTTCCCTCCTCCTTTATCTTAATTCCCTTGTATTTCTACTCCTCATTCTCTCCTCTTTCACCTTCTTTCCTTTACTTCTTTAACTCGTTGCTTACTCCTTTGTCTTCTTTCTCTTGTACTTAACTCCTTCTTTCCCTTGTACTTCTTTAACTTCTCGTTCCCTCCTCCTTCAGTTTCATTCCCTTGTATTTCTACTATGTTCTCTCCTCTATCAACTTCTTTCCCTTGTACTTTTTACTTCTCATTTTCTCCTCTTTCACCTTTTTCGTTACTTCTTTAACTCCTCATTCTCCCCTCCTTCAACTTCTTTACCTTGTACTTCTCGTTCTCTATCCTTTTCTTTTTTACCTTGTACTTCTTTACTTTGTACTTCTTTACCTTCTTGTTCTCTATTCTTTGTCTTCTGTACCTTGTACTTCTTTAACTCCTCGTTCTCTCATTCACCCTCATTCTCTTGTACTTATACTCCTCGTTCTCCACTCTTTTATCTTCTCTCTCTTTACTTCTTTAACTCCTCGTTCTCTCCTTGACCTTCTTTCCTTTGTACTTCTTTAACTCCTCGTTCTCTCTTCCTCCACCTTCATTCCCTTGTACGTCTTCTTGTTCTCTCCTCTTTCATCTTCTTTCTCTTTACTTCTTTAATTTATCATTCTTTCAACCTCTTTTTCTTGTACTTAACTATTTTCCCCTTGTACTTCTTTAACTCCTCGTTCTCTCCTCCTTCACCTTCATTCCCTTGTACTTCTACTACTAGCTCTCTCCTCTTTCACCTATTTTCTCTTTACTTCTTTAATTCTTCGTTCTCTGCTCTCTCAACTTCTTTTCCTTGTATTTCTTTAACTCCTCGTTCTCTCCTCCATCTTCATTTTCTTGTACTTCAACTCCTCGTTCTCTCCTCATTCATCTTCATTTCCTCTTACTTCAACTCCCCGTTCTCTCCCCTTTCATCTTATTTTCCTTGAACTTTTTAATTTCCCGCTTTCTTCTCCTTCACCTTCATTCCCTTGTATTTCTACTCATCATTCTCTCTTCTTTCGCCTCCAACTCTTTACCTCTTAACTTCTCGTTCCCTATTCCTTCATCTTTTTTTCATTGTAGTTTTTTTAATCGTTTTCTTTTCTTTCTCCTTCTTTTCATTATACTTCTATAACTCTTCGTTCTGTTCTCCTTCTCTTACTTCTACCCTTTAACTCCTTCATTTCTTTTCTTTGTATTTCTTATCTTCCGTGTTCTCTTTTTCTTCTCCTTTTTCCTGTACTTTTTTAACTCCTCGTTCTATTATTTCACTATCTTTTACTTGTACTTCTTATCCTCCTCGTTCTCTCTTCTTTCGCCTTTTCTCTTAGTACATGTATCTCCCTCGTTCCCTCCTACTTCACCTTTTTTCTCTGTTACTTGTTATCCTCCATGTTTTTATCGTTCACCTTCGTTTCTTCGTATCCTCTTTCACCTTCTCTTACTTGTAGTTCTCAGTCTCTTTCTCCCTTTCATATCCTTCTCCTACGTCTTTGTTTCCTCGTTCTATTCATCCTACTTAAATTTCTCTTCTTTCTTTCTCTTTCTATTTCTTCGCCTTATACTACTTCTATGACTTCTTCTTCTACTTGTTCACTATCTCGTTTAGCGACTTCATCTTTCTATATTTCTTAACTTGTTCTTCCTCCATTTTTGGCTTATTCTCCTTCTTCACTTTCTCATCTTCCTGGTCCTTCGTTTCTCCTTCCTCGTATTTCATCTCCTCTTTACTTTCTTTCCATTTTTCATTCCTCATCTCTCTTTCTCTGACTTCTTTACCTTCTCTTCGTCCATCTCCGCTTCCTTTATTCCTATTCTGTACCGAAATATTGTCTTCCCTTTTCCCTTATTACCTTCCTTCCTCGTCCTCCTATTTCCCTTTCAGATAGCACAGTTGTTGCTTTAGCCAGTCGCATAGCAATTGTCCTATAGCTACACGATCGCAAGCTTATCGGTCGTGTTTGTTTTGGGTCGCGGTGAACTTGTTGAATGAATAACAAGCACTTCGTGCAGGTCTTGTAGAACCGGTGACCCTCGCCGCTGAGTTGTTCCGGTGCCCGGAAGAGGACAGGAAGGGCGACTGAGGGGGAAAATCTTATTTTCGTCAAGTGTTGGCGGTATGAGGGAGCAGGAGAGTTGGACGCCGCGCCGCATAAAAGACGGACGAGAGACTACTGCAAGTATAAAACTACTTCGTTTGCATTGGATTGTTTTGAGGGGAGGGGAAGCTCTTAAGAGGGGACACTGGAATGTGATGTACGGTCACTTAGAAGCTCTCGTTTGTTTTATGAAATGTGCACAAGAGTCAACTGAAGCACATTCAGTGGCGGTTCGTTTCGACATTGTGAATATTATGAAAGATGCAAAGATATTCAGTGGCGGCTTTTCCGACAAGAGTTATATCATACTTCTAGTTTTGAGAAATATGATAATGCCTATAATTCCGAAACGTTGGACTAAAATGACGATGGGAAACCAATTCTTTTTATTCCGAAAGCAATTTATATGAAAGTCTAAAATCTTAGAGATGAAGGTTGTGAATTTTATTACTGTACAGCAAAAAAATTTCTTTCTTTCTAAATTTTATGGCACAGATATTCCACCAAGGAACCACCTCTTGAGTAATTGTAGATTTGTTATGATACATGAAATGAGAAACATAAAAAGTTAATTTGTGCTGCAAAGGGTTAAATCCTAACACACTGCCTACGAGCTGCATATCTTCGTCTAGTTTGTGCAACACCTGAATGTGATAATTTGCTTTTTCGGTGTGAACTTGAAAACAGTTGATCTTGGCATATGTAGCAGGTTACTTAAATGACGACTTGAATCTTGAAGGCTCCTCGAATACGTTCCGCAATCTGCTCGGGCATAGAAGGTCTACCAGAATGTAGTATTAGTAGCATTTATTTATTTAACCTGGTAGAGATAAGGCCGTCGGGCCTTCTCTGCCCTTCTAGCAGGAGTTCCAACTATAATATGAAGAATAAAATTACAATTAGTATTAAATTTACAATTACAATAAAAATTAAAGTACGAAAAGATTACCTGACTAATGAAAGCTAGATAATTTATCATAGAAAAACAAAGAATATTTTATATTTACTGAATTATAAATTAAACCTAGAATAACAAAATTGTATAGTGATGAAATTACCGGATATTGAAATATTTTGTGATAGATTAAGGAAACTATTTACAAGAAACCATGTCTAAACAAATTTCCATTACTGACCAAATGCCTAATAAGTTTGCGTTTGAATTTAATTTTATTTCGACAGTCCCTGATGCTCCATGTATGGTGGGTCCCTATCACCACGGCATGGCGCGTCCTCAGGTTCCGGATAGAGGAGACGGCCTCCAGATATGAAGGGTAGCTGCGAATATATTGAATAAGCAGTCGTGGACAGCCGATAAGGGGTGGTCCTCCAGCTTGGGGGTTAGGCGAAGGGCTAACAACCCATCACCGTAAAAAACAGCTTGTTACGAATCCCTACAATAAGCCTCGGAATAGGACTGATTCCCTGGCACGACCACAGCAAAGGAATAAGGTGTTGAGATTTGGCACTTGGAACGTAACTAGTCTTTATAGAACAGGAGGGGTAACATTAGTAGCTAAAGAACTAGCTAGATATAGAATAGATTTCGTGGGAGTACAAGAGGTTAGGTTAGATGGGAATGGCATATCACTAATAGGAGATTACTTGTATTATGGGGAAAGAAACAATAATTACCAATTAGGAACAGGATTCTTTGTTCATAAAAGAATAAAATCAGCAGTAAAAAAGGTCGAATTTATTAGTGACAGGTTATCATATTTAGTACTTAAGGGTAGATGGTGCGACATCATAGTTATAAATGCTCACGCCCCTACAGAAGAGAAAGACGACCATATAAAGAATAGCTTCTATGAGGAATTGGAACATACTTTTGATCAGTTCCCTAGATATCACATGAAAATTTTATTGGGGGATTTCAACGCTAAAGTACGACGGGAGGATATTTTTAGACCAACTATTGGAAAAGAGAGCCTACACGCAATTAGTAGTGACAATGGAGTTAGATTAGTCAACTTTGCCACATCGAAAAATGTAATTGTCAAAAGTACAACATTCCCCCATAAGGATATACATAAATATACTTGGACTTCTCCAAATGGATTGACACACAACCAAATAGATCACATCTTGATAGATAAACGGAGACATACTAGTTTAGTAGATATTCGAACTTTCAGGGGTGCAGACTGTAATTCTGACCATTATTTGGTGATTGGAGAATTAAGAGAAAGATTATCAGTAGCCAAGCGAGTAGAGCAACAAGGTAATATTACTAAATTCAATATTTTGAAATTAAAGGACGAGGAAGCTAAGCAAAATTATCAGGTCGAAATTTCGAATAGGTTTGCCACTTTAGAAAGTTCCGACTAAGTTGAGAAAGAATTAGACGTTATTAGCGTGTGGGAAAATATCAGAGATAGTATCAACATTGTAGCTGAGCAGAGCATAGGTTATTATGAAACTAAGAAAAAGAAACCGTGGTTTGATGAAGATTGTTGCATGGTAGTAGAAAGAAGGAAACAGGCAAAATTGAAATTCTTACAGGATCCAGTTGAGGAGAAGAGAAATAATTATTTCAATGAAAGACGGGAAGCAAGTCGTACACTTAGGAATAAAAAGAGAGGTTACTTGAAGGAAAAACTGAATGAGGTAGAAACAAATAGTAAGAATAAAAACATTCGAGATTTATATAAGGGTATAAAGGAATTTAAAAACGGATATCAGCCAATGGTAAACTTGATCAAGGATGAGAATGGTGACTTGCTTGCAAACTCTCCATCAATCCTAAACAGATGGAAAAACTATTTTGCGCAACTACTAAATGTACATAGGCCAAATAGAAATGACCGGGACGAAATTGAAATACAAACTGGTGAGCCATTTATATCCGAACCCACGCTTTCAGAAGTCGAAATTACGACACAAAATCTGAAAAAGTACAAGTCTCCAGGTATCGATCAAATTCCAGCAGAATTAATACAAGAGGGTGAAAGTGCATTATATAGCGAAATTTATAAACTTGTACTTGCTATTTGGGAAAAGGAAATTGTACCAGAACTATGGAAGGAGTCCATAATTTTACCTATTTTTAAAAAGGGGGACAAAACCAACTGTGGTAACTTTCGAGGAATATCACTTTTGTTGACGTCATACAAAATTTTGTCCAATATTCTTTTGAGAAGATTAACTCCATACGTAGATGAAATTATTGGGGATCATCAGTGCGGTTTTCGGCGTAATAGATCGACTATTGATCAGATTTTTTGTATTCGACAGATAATGGAGAAAAAATGGGAGTATAAGAGTACAGTACTCAGTTATTCATAGATTTCAAAAAGGCATATGACTCGGTTAAGAGGGAAGTATTATATGATATTCTTATTGAATTTATTATTCCCAAGAAACTAGTTCGATTAATTAAAATGTGTCTCAGTGAAACATACAGCAGAGTCCGTATAGGTCAGTTTCTATCTGATCCTTTTCCAATTCACTGTGGGCTAAAGCAGGGAGATGCACTATCACCTTTACTTTTTAACTTCGCTCTAGAATATGCCATTAGGAAAGTTCAGGATAACACAGAGGGTTTGGAATTGAACGGGTTACATCAGCCTCTTGTCTATGCAGATGACGTGAATACCTTAGGAGAAAATACACAAACGGTTAGGGAAAACACGGAAATTTTACTTGAAGCAAGTAAAGCGATCGGTTTGGAAGTAAATCCCGAAAAGACAAAGTATGTGATTATGTCTCGTGACCAGAATATTGTACGAAATGGAAATATAAAAATTGTAGATTTATCCTTCGAAGAGGTGGAAAAATTCAAATATCTTGGAGCAACAGTAACAAATATAAATGACACTCGGGAGGAAATTAAACACAGAATAAATATGGGAAATGCGTGTTATTATTCGGTTGAGAAGCTCTTATCATCCAGTCTGCTGTCCAAAAATCTGAAAGTTAGAATTTATAAAACAGTTATATTACCGGTTCTTCTGTATGGTTGTGAAACTTGGACTCTCACTCTGAGAGAGGAACATAGGTTAAGGGTGTTTGAGAATAAGGTGCTTAGGAAAATATTTGGGGCTAAGCGGGATGAAGTTACAGGAGAATGGAGAAAGTTACACAGCACAGAACTGCACGCATTGTATTCTTCACCTGATATAATTAGGAACTTAAAATCCAGACGTTTGAGATGGGCAGGGCATGTAGCACGTATGGGCGAATCCAGAAATGCATATAGAGTGTTAGTTGGGAGACCGGAGAGAAAAAGGCCTTTAGGGAGGCCGAGACGTAGCTGGGAGGATAATATTAAAATGGATTTGAGGGAGGTGGGGTATGATGATAGAGACTGGATTAATCTTGCACAGGATAGGGACCGATGGCGGGCTTATGTGAGGGCGGCAATGAACCTTCGGGTTCCTTAAAAGCCAATGTAAGTAAGTAAGTCCCTGATGCTCACAGGTAGCGAATTTCAGAGTCTTGGCAGGGCTATTGTGAAAGAGGATAAGTATGAGGAGGTGCGATAGGATGGTATTCTTAGTATTGTTTCATGACGAGAGCGTGTGTTCAGAATATGGTGGGAAGAAAGGTAAGTGAAGCGAGACGAAAGGTACGAAGGAATAGAAGAGATCAAGATTTCGAAGAGAAAGAGAAGTGAATGTAAATTTCTTTTCTTATCTAGTTTAAGTCAACCTATTGCTTCCAGAATGGGGTAATATGATCATATTTACGAACATTGCTTACAAAACGTACACACAAATTATGAGTACTTTGAAGTTTCGTTTTGTTGTCGCTGGAGAGGTCAGTCAGTAAAATGTCAGCATAGTCAAAATAGGGAAATGTGGCTCATCGGCAACATTTCCTGTCCTCTGAAATTTATTGGCGAGGAGTCGGGTATTTTCTTGTGTTGGCGCCGGTTTTCGTAATTTACGTGTAAGCTCCTGTTGTACCTCTGCATATGTTAAAACGCAATCTGGCACCGACAATAGCCAACCGTTCTTCAATACTCAACGTGCCAATAGATTAATCTGAAACAAAAAAGAAACTCAAAAATGGATCGAGACTTTGTGTCCACCCGGTATATATATAACTGTCGAACAAATAATCAAGGTCAACGGAGCTCTATGGAATGTGCTAAGAATGAGATTTAATCTATGCACATGGATTGCGTATTGTGGGTTTGGCTGGATTTGGCTTTACGAGGGACTGTTGCGTACACTTAATCATGATTTGGCCCATTGTGCGGTGATTGTGCAATTCCGACATGTGCGTGGCATTCGTGAATCCGACGCTGACAGGTGGACCATCCTCCCAGTAGATCCACGGCCTATATCGCGGACGAGCAGCCCGATAAGCCCGGAACATTAAGCCCATCCTATATCAGCGTCAGTGACCCATAGGTACGCTACTTCTAAGACTTCTCAGCTTATTGTTATTACTATTGCAGATGATAGATGAAATGAGGGGGAGTTGGAGAGTATTGGTGAAATGATAAAGGAAAACGGGAGTACCCCGAGAAAAAACCCTATGCAATGTCTGCTTTGTCCACTACAAAATCCTTCACGACTTCGGCTGCAATCAAACCCAGGCCGGCTGGAAAAAAGCCAGTGCTCTAGAACTTAAGCCACAGACGCGGAGCATCGTGTAGATATTTGACAAAAGGTATTGGCTCCACCTTTGAGAGCGAAGTGGACCTCGTCTGTCCATAGTATTGGAGATAACCGTTACAGTTCAATTTTCATTAGAGCTAATGCATACAATGAAAAGTTGTAGCCTATCTCTTTCCATTCAGCATATGTAGCTAATCAGCGATGAATGCAATGGAGAGAGAAAGGAACTGGCCACCCTACCTCATTATGTCCTGTCCTAGTTGCGTCATAAGTGGTGTCTTTGATATCACTTGTGAGGTTCAGACCTGTCTTCGGACAATTGACTAAACAACAACATTACTTACTTACACATGGCTTCTTTTTTTTTTACTTGGTTATTTAACGACGCTGTATCAGCTACGTGGTTATTTAGCGTCGATGGAATTGGTGACCGTGAGATGATATTTGGCGAGATGAGGCCGAAGATTCGCCATAAATTACCTGACATTTGCCTTACGGTTGGGAAAAACCTCGAAAAAACCTAACCAGGTAATCAGCCCAAGCGGGAGTCGAACCCGCGCCCGAACGAAACTCCGGATCGGTAGCAAATGGCTTTTAAGGAACCCGTAGGTTCATTGCCGCCCTCATATGAGCCCGCCATCGGTCCCTATCCTGTGCAATATTAATCCAGTCTCTATCACCATATCCCACGTCCCTCAAATCCATTTTAATATTATTCTCCCATCTACGTCTCGGCCTCCCAAAAGGTCTTTTTCCCTCCGGTCTCCCAACTAACACTCCATATGCATTTCTGGATTCGCCCATACGTGCTACATGCACTGCCCATCTATCTATTTAATGTTCCTAATTATGTCGGGTGAAGAATACAATGCGTGCAGTTCTGCCTTGTGTAACTTTCTCCATTCTTCTGTAACTTCATCCCTCTTAGCCCCAAATATTTTCCTAAGAACCTTATTCTCTAACACCCTTACCCTATGTTCCTCTCTCAAAGTGAGAGTCCAAGTTTCACAACCGTAAAGAACAACCGGTAATATAACTATTTTATAAATTCTAACTTTCAGATTTTTTGACAACAGACTAGATGACAAAAGCTTCTCAACCGAATAATAATAGGTATTTCCCATATTTATTCTGTGTTTAATTTCCTCCCGAGTGTCATTTATATTTGTTACTGTTTCTCCAACATATTTGTATTCTTCCACCTCTACGAAGAATAAACCTCCAAATTTTACATTTCCATTTCGTAGAATATTCTGGTCACGGGACATAATCATACACTTTGACTTAAACCTATCGCTTTACTTGCTTCAAGTAAAATTTCCGTGCTTTCCCTAATCGTTTGTAGTTTCTCTCCTAACACATTCATGTCACTCGCATAGACAAATAGCTGATGTAACTCGTTCAATTCCAAACTCTGTCTGTTATCCTGAACTTTCCTAATGACATAATCTAGAGCAGGTATGCTCATTCTCTTCTGACTCGCGATTACGTTCTGTAATCACAACCTTCGAATGTAGAGCGTACTGTTCTTCGTTCGAAGCTCAACGGATGACTGCAGAAGGCAATTCAAGTACTTAGTAAACGTACGAACATTGCAGGACAATGACACAGTCAAAAGCTTCTGTAAGAAAACTATCATTCCGTATAGTGTGGGAGGAAAACTATTTTTGTTGTGCGTTCGGTGAAAACGTGAACTATTTACTATGTTGTAAGGTACTGTCAGGAATACTACTGAGCAATATAAAACGACATTATAAGCTCTGTCACCCAGAACATGCCGAAGTGACAGGGAAGCTGTTTTCTATAATATGTGTTCATATACCAACGTTATTATTATTATTATTATTATTATTATCATTATTATTATTATTATTGTAATTGTTACTATTATTACTATCATTGTTTGATTTTATTCCAAAAGAAATACATTTTATGATAAAATATTTTTTTCAGGGGTTCAACGTGCACTACAGTTTCAAGAATTGAAAGCACTTCATGAAAGGTCAAACATTCAAAAAAGTCGAACAATTAGTGCCTGGATAAAATAGAGTTAATTATATCTCCATACTGAAACAACTCGAATGTGAATTCGCAGAACATAGATTTAGAGATTTTAGATGTATGGAGAGTGATATTAATATTTTTGTCAATCCTTTAATAGTAAATGTACAATCCATGAGAGTGCAGTTCCAGGATGCGTTAATTGATTTGCAAAGTGACGTAGAATTCAGAAATGCAGAGAATATGACTTGACAAGAATAGAAGTGTTAAAAAAATGAACAAAAAGAAATATCCCCAGATCAGCTTATTCGCTGCCACTATGTTAGCTACCTTCGCCTCGACATATGTGTGCGAACAATTATTTTCGAGAATGAAGGTTGCTAAATCGAAACACAGATCCTTATCAACAGACGAACATCTTTTGAGCTAGCTGCGCATTGCAGTAAATTCGTTGGAAATAGATTTCCGATTACTTGCAGAAAAGAATGCACATGTTGAACAGACCGCAATGTATGGTGGAATATGAAAATAACACTACATATGATATAATAATATCATAACTGTATTAAACATAATAAAATAATAATGTAATAACTGAATATTACAGTGTATACTCTTTCCTTTTTCAAATTCAGTTTATTATCCGTATTTGTTAGAGTGTAAGAACTATACCACGTGCGGTGCTGCAATGTAGTTGCGGAGCCCAGTCCGTACGCTGTGTGTGTTACGCAGTGCAGCATCATCCGTGTAATCGGCGCTTTTACAATTTTGAGCATACCTGATCTAGAGCGAATTGAAAAAGTAAAGGCAATGGTGCACCTCCTTACTTAAACCTTTTTTTACTGCTGATTTTATTCTTTTATCAATAAAGAATCCTGTTCCTAATTATTGTTTCCTTCCCCATAATACAACAAGTAATCTCCTATTTGTGATATGCCATTCCCGTCTAACCTAATCTCTTGTAGGGGTACAAAGTCTATTCTATATCTAGGTAGTTCTTTTGCTACTAATGTTACCCCTCCTGTTCTATAAAGACTAGTTACGTTCCAAGTACCAAATCTCATAATCTTATTCTTTTGCTGTGTTCGTGTCAGGGAATCAGTCCCATTTGCAGTTTAAAAGGTTGCATATACAGAAGTTTGCATAAAACATTTCAGTGTTGTATGGCATTTGGAAGAGTATAGTTAACACAGTAACAGTTCTGAATGATAACCGATTTTCTATAGCTAGATTTAGGCTTTCTTGAAATAACCTCTTTTACCTGAATATCATTAATGTAAATTTTGTTTTCCCGATTTTATTTTATCGTGATCGCATCAGTTTTTTTTAATTATCTTAATAAATACGAGATAAGGAAACATGGCACAAGAGCCGTCTCTCAGATTCATTTTTATCCGAAATATTTTTAATCGGGCAGTGAAGTACCACATTCATAACAGTATTGCATAAATACTGTTATTGTTTGAAGATCTAAAAAATTTTCTTTCAAATTTAGAAAATGTAGGCTATTGTAAAGAAACCAGACTTCAATTTACTTCGCAAAGTTAATTGTTGTACCTTAACAATGGAAGCCATTGTTTCAGCACCGGATAATTAAATGTCATTCTTCACACTTTTCATACCCGATTAAGTCACTTTGATTGTTCAATTTGTTGAGAAACTAAATAACTATTCTCCTGCAGCTCTTACTAAAATGTGGAAAAGCACTTGATAGCTAATACTGGAGTATGGCCTTACTATATGTAAACCACATTTTAAACAGTATAAAATGTTGACATTTCCATCCATTTATATTTATGAATATTTAATTTACTTTAATCAGAATGAGAATAAATACAATAAGAATACAGATATTTAAAATTATAGGACACGAAATAGCCTACACATAATATTGAAAGTCATGAACTTAACAAATATGAAAAATCTCTGACTTAGGGCTATACTGTCATATGTTTTACTGTTAACATTATATGTACAAACTTTACCTCATGCAGAATTCAGAGTGAATGTAAAACAAATTTTAACTGATCAGAATTTTAATTCTGTGAAAGAATAAATAAATTACAATATATAATATTACTTGATAAGTGAATCTATAATGTAGGCCTATTTTAATGACGTGTAGGCCTACATCCAATATGTGATAATGCATTGAATAAGTAATCAATCAATATTCCTCTACATGGTGTCGCATTCTATTGGCCCAAACATTCATACTCTCGTCATAAGCTGACATATAGCATACAAATACTGGTTCCTGCGTAACGCCAATTCTGCCGCTAGAAGCGGTGTTCCGTACCACACAATTGTAGCAGAACACTTGAAAGGCATTGACATTTGGGTTATTTAAAGTACTTACTGTTGCTTGTAATAATAAATGCTTCGTACAGTACATATGTGTAATGGTACAAATAAAATGAAACGGAGACATCAGTAAATTTACTTGTAATTCCCGTAGTTCATATATCGTCATTTCAAGGTATTTCTCAACGAACTTATAAAGACTTTTTATAATTGTTTTCTCATCACCAGGCTTCGGCCTAGGGACACAGAGTAACCAGTATGAAGTTTAGAGTACACGGAGTATAAATGACGTCATGACCCGTGAGCAGTCTCCCGACTGCAACAGCACAGGTGTGTCCGTAATGTGCATTACCGTTGTGTATAGGCCTATTGCTGCTTGGCTACGGTACGTGTAACAGGTTTCGGCTTAGGGACACGTGATTGGAGGTTACAACTCACGTTAATACTGTGACAGCCCCGTCGAGACTCGATCACGCGTCCCACAGAGGACAGGGCGCGCGTGGAAGGATCGGGCGACGCGACGCGGCAAATGAAGTTGCGCACGCATCTACTTCCTAGGGCATGTACTGTGTGGTGCGAGGAAAAAGGGGGGATCTGGAAGCCAGGCGAACTGATTGTCGTAACGAGAATGATCCCGAAATCGTGGTTTCTGGAAAGTATGGCTTAACTTATAAAAAGCGAGCAGCCTTCGAAGAGAGTAGTTGCAGTAGTTGCTAGTTTTTGGACAGCAAACCAGTCAGTTTTGTGTAGCAGTGAAGCCAGCTTCGAGACCGGAGTTCGACTTGAGTGTGTCCGCAGCTGTATGAGCGTCCTGGCCAGTGGACTGTCGCCGTAAGTCCGGAGTTCGAGTGCAGTGGACCGCAGTTGGGGGACCTGAGTTCGAAGTTCAGTGGACTGTCTCTGAAGGTCTGGGGTTCGAGATACTGGAACTTGAGTGACTGAGCTAGAAGAACTAGCCAAGGCAAACGAACTGAGAACTGACAGTTCTGTTTTCTAAATAGTGCTTTGTGAACATTAGTTAGGATTAGTAGTACATTGTTGTTCTCAATAATCCAAGTAAATTGTCATTGTCGTCCGTGGAGTGCAATAACGAATACTGTGTTGCTGTGTGGAGTGAAAATCCCATTGTTGACGGGAGTGTTTACACTCAATTATAGAAATTGATTAATGTTGTTGTGAGAATAAAATTACGTTATTGTTTGAATTAAAAGTTACAATACTTTAATGGTAGTCATTTATTATCTACACTAGGATTATACTGTATATAGGCTACTGCATCTGTACAGAGTGAAATATATTTTGTGCCGTACTGTGACGGACTGTTTACACGTTGAGACACGAAGTAACGGCGCTCTCCATCTCCCATCCACTCGACCAACACAGCACTATCGCTTGTGCGTTCTGAACTTCATGCGTTTCTGTGACCAGGACGGAAGCCTGCCCATCACATTTTGAAGGCTTTCCTTAGCGACGATTCCCATAGAAAGCTGTACCTTTGCGCCACACCAGTTTCCATTTATCTGATGATATTTTTATACGAAACTGATGTTTCAGATGCGGACGCTTGCTCATTACGAGGGGATGATTGCGAGTTGGGATTAGATTTTCAATTATTAAATTGTTCACTAATCTTAACTGTTTCCCTAAAGTTTTAAATATTTGGCTATTAAATTTAGCGTGATAAATTTCAGAACAACGTTGAAACTTCAAACAACAAATTTGTGGTAAGCAAATAAAAATATATCAGAAGCTATGAACAGAATATTTACACGAGGTCATTCACTATTTCAAAATATTGAAGAACCGATTTCAATAATGAATCATACTGAATTAAGTTCATAATATACAGAGTAAACCGTAAGTAATGTCATTAATTTCAGAGGGTTATTCTATGAGATATTTGAAACAAGAAATGTAATACAATTTTGCTCGCTTTTACTTCCTTTTCGAGATAAAAATTGTTTTATGTGAAACATTTCATAGCGTGTTTTGAGAAAGCCATTGACATAATTCCCAATATGCTCAGTCAATTTAAGAGAGCAGTGTATTATGATAATAAGTGATTGAAATAATTTTAATTTTTTCCTGTATAGGTCTATGTGCAAAAATTTGATCCGAACAAATGTAACTTTTCGTTCTCAAAAAGAATTTTAAAATGTTACATTTATTGGATCAAATTTCTGCACGCACACACACATTATTACATTACGCTTCCATTAGTCATATTAGTTCTCCCGTACTTGTTACTTTTGTTTACCTACAATTTCTATTACAAGCGGTAGAGCAGAGGTCGTCAGCACAGAGCACCCTGGGGCTAGCATCTCTTACCCGCGGAGAATACAGTGCACCATGGTCCACTCGTAGCTGCTAGCGGGTATGCTCTCTACCTCTTTCTACTGCACGACGGTGCACACGGGACGGCACCGCTTACCCTTTGCACATTTCACCTAGTGCTGACGACCACTGCGGTAGAGAATGTGTTACTTTATAGTAACATCATATAAGGTGTCAAAAGCGTTCAGAACTTTGAGACGTGGTAGTTTTCATCAAAACAAGAAAGAAAGGTCTTATAAGCATTTATTTATTTATTTATTTATTTATTTATTCATTCATTCATTCATTCATTCATTCATTCATTCATTCATTCATTCATTCATTCATATTGTACTGCCAAAGGGCATGTCTTTCAGTGCAAACTCAGCTTTCTCCAATCTTTCCTATTTTCTGCCTTCCTGTTTGTTACCTCATATGATCCATATATCTTAATGTCGTCGTCTATCATCCGCAATCTTCTTCTGCCCAGGAGTCTTCTCCCGTTCCCCATTCCTTCCAGTGCATCCTTCAGCCTTCAGTAGGCAGTTTCTTCTCAGCCAGTGACCCAACCAATTCCTTTTTCTCTTCCTGATCAGTTTCAGCATCATCTTTCTTCACCCACTTGTCTAAAACTAATATCTTACTAGATACTCTGAGAGATAGTACTATTCATAAAAAAAGTATATTAAACATGGGTCCTAAAGTTAAATTTTGTACGAAACAAGGACTTTGAAAATGGTATTATTTACAATAACATAAATCTTCTAATGTCAACTCTTTATTTGTTTGTTATTGGATATAAACTATCATATTGTAAATGCAGTAAACAAATGAATAACAAGCAACCCATTGAAAAACTCTCATTCTCCGAAATAGTCCATCGCAACAATGAGTCCGGTCAACGCCGGAGATTGAGCCTGTGTTAATGTAATGAGAAGCCAGCGTTTTAGCACTGAGCTACCGGACAGGCATCGAATTCTGATTCTCTTCACGAGAATTCTCCATGCGGCGGAGTTCCTGCTGGACAATAGTTATGCTGATGATGACTGAGGCTGCTTCTTTGTGCCGTTGGTATTTCGAGAGGAATTTCGACGACAGAAGAGAATTCGCCTAACTTGGTTCTCGAGTTAATTACAAAATTCATAGCAAAATGCGAATCACAGTTATATTCCATCTTCTTCTGCCGTCATGCTCTGTTCTGCACCAGCGAGCTCGCCGAAGCGAGAGAGTAACGTAGTTTGCGTCTTGTTTCAGATTGCCCGCGGTACAACAGCCTGTGTCAAAATGTACAATACACTAATTTCTTGTCAAGGAAATGGATTCAGTTACATGGGCCTCAATTCTTTCATGTCTTCACCTTTTCGTTCTGTCTTCACTTATTTCTCTGTAGTATTTATTATCCTCTTTGTAGTTTTATTTCTTCATTTATTCTATCGTTTAACTTTCCTTATTAATTTTGTATCGTTCTTTTTTACTTTTTCCTTTCTTTCTCTTATTTTCCTTTCTTTTGTGTGATGTTTACATTTCGCTTAAAATTTTTGTCTTAATTTTTATCTGTCCTCATTGGTAGTTCAGTCCTAGAGTGTTTATTTATTCTATGAACTGATATTCGGTTACCATAGTCGACAGAAAACCTACTTTTGTTAGACAAGATTAGAGGATAAGAATTATGATCTGTAATGTCTATATTCGACTTACATTGATAGAAAAAATTGCAGGGGTTGCAGTATATAATAAAAAATAATTTTTCTTTGATATGGACGAGAAACAGACGCCTGCACAACATAAGTGTAACTATATTAACTTTACGCAAAGTTGGTTATGTGCTTATATCAGAATATAAGGGGTATAAATGCCGTCCTTTTCACAGTCGTCGGGGACGATCTACAAGATCAAAAAAAGTCCACACAACATAGGGCCAAAACTTGATAGTTTTCCCAGAAAAAAATGTTTTCTCTTATTTTATTTGCGTTATACTGCTTATATCGTTAGTGAAATTACGAAAATAATTACATCAATAGGTATATCTAGCAAAGAGTTAATATTAATTTAAATACATATTTGTGTGTTCTATTACGTTTTCGTGAAATTAAATAAAATTGCATGCTTAAATTAGTTAATATTCTGGCGTGAGAGACGTGGCAACATGTTCAGCAGGTACTCTGCACAGATGCAAGTACACTGACTGATAAAAAAAAAATCACGCACCAAGAAGAAGTTGTCATTTTGCTGCAAACCTCGGTATACAGTTACATCTCAAGGAGATAGTCAAATGATTAGCGTAGCAACGTAATTAGTTGAAGGGTCTTGCCACCAGAGACCGTGGCCTATGAAAGGGGTTGCACAGGCTACTCGAACGTAGTGGACTGTTGTTTCCTGTTATGTAAAACTCGTCGATCATTTGACATGCCTCTACGACGTAATGGAAGAGCCTTTACCCAGTTAACAGAGTTTGAGAGGGGTCGCATTACTGGAATGCGCACGGCAGGATGGTCGTATCGGCGAATCGCCGGCCACCTATGCCGTTCTGACCAGATTGTCAGGATGTGTTGGGACCAGTGGATGCGTGAGGGTACGCACACACAGTGACTGGGCTCAGGGCGCCCTCGACTGACCACCAGGAGAGAAGTTCGTCGGATCCTCCGACAAGCGCGAACAGATCCAACTGTTTCACCGCCCGCCATCCTGAGACAGGTAGCACCATTATTACAGGCCCCTGTGTCTGCATGAACCATTTCCAGGCGCTTGGCTGAAGAAAATTTGGTCTCACGGCGCTCATTACGTGTCCTGCCATTGACAGCCGCTCACCTTCGCCTCCGTTTGCAGTGGTGTCGTGAGCAACAAACCTGGACTGCTGCAGACTGGAACCGGGCTGTCTTTAGCGATGCATCCAGGTTCTCTTTAAGCTCTGACGACTGTCGTGGTCGTGTCTGGAGACCTTGTGGTGCGCGTCTCAATCCTACAAAACTAAAATTATTTCAAACATTTATTAACATAATACACTGCTCTCTTAAATTCACTGAGAATACTGGGAATTAAATCAATGGCTTTCCCAAAAAAACGCAATGAAATGTTTCATATAAAACAATTTTTATCTCGAAAAGGAAGCAAAAACGAGTAAAATTGTATTGAATTATCTCAAAGAATAACCCCCTGAAATAATGACATTACTTACGGTTCATCCTGTGTCTGGCGCACAAAGTGCCGATGGAAGTCTGTGTAAGTTATATGGGTTCGGCCATCGAAAATCTAACCAGCCGGCTAGTGTACTATTGGTGCGATAATGAATATGAGTAGAATGAGGGTGATCGGGTGCATCGAAATACTCTAAAGAAAGCTATTCCATAGTTAGCCTCTGCTTGGGGCCGAACCTCGCTTTTGTTTAAAGATATTCTCATCTGATTTACTGACCTCCGGCTGGACCCATGATTACTGGTAGATAGTTTTCTTCTCACCTTGTCATAAAACGGTAGACTTTTTGTTCCATGATTGTCTTCCACGAACTTTTTCTTCTCTTCTTTTATCTAAAGTTTGTACGAAATAATGGGGATAGATATAGTCCCTTGCGGAGCATATATGCTGAATTGCACCTTTTAATAGAATGTCGTTTACTTGGGCACCTCTGAGGTCTGAATACATAACCTTTACGTTGACACTTTAAATACTGTATGCCCCGGTATTAAAACCCCTGGCAGTTTAAAGCGCTACCAGATAAAGGTTATGTGTTATGGGTAAAGTCTTGTAGTTAGCAAATATGGCGCGAAATTACACCATAAAATATTATGCGTTGCCGGAAAAGAGGCTTTAAAGGTGAGCGTGAGTGTCTCTGTTTATCAGTAATGCTCTGAACAGGTTAGGCTAGGTTAGGTTGGAATGGATCTATTTTATTCCGCACATTAGAGGTACCTGCGCCTTTTGTGACATCACAGTGAATTTATGTTTTTATGAACTGGTGAAAATGATTTTCGGTCTGATTTTTATGGGCCACTAGTCATTATTTTGAATCCTATCTTTTGTAACCTTCAATTTTGCTTCATCATAAAGACAAATAAAACAGGAAATGGATTGTTGTTCGTTTCCAAACTGTGTCGTAAGTCGCACAGAACTCTCGAATTGTTAACGTGCTCGTTTGAACCTCGTTTAGATCTATGGATTTTTAAACAGAAATAAAGTTGCTCATCATAGCTTACTTCCAGAGGGCAGGTTTTTGTGTCATAGATGTAAGCAATTAAATTAATGAAACCTGGAAAATTCATAATTGGCAAAAACTTCTTGAATTTGAAGGGAGCTCTGAAATATTTCTCATTCAAGTGAGATAAAACTTCTTGGCCAAATGTATGTTGAGCGAATATTACTTGATTTGGTCTGAGTGTGTATCTACATTGCGAATTTAAGTAAAGCGCGTAGAGAAGCACAGGCCTATCTAATGTTTTACTTATCCGTCCAATTATTGCGCTGGGCGGCCTCTTCCTTCCAGGCTCTTCCTTCTGCCCAAAATAAAATAAAAATTATTGTGAAGTCGTGGATTTTAAAAAGAGGAAACTGATCGTGGAAAAATATATGTACATGACATATATATTGAAATAGTATAGTATTTGAATATATAGGTATTATACTGTCTTTTGGAAAGAATTCGATATAAGAACAAACTTCAGCAACATTTTACTGAATAAATGAGAATTACTAAGAAATTATTCAAACCCTTTATGGTCCAGAAATATACAAGAATCCAAGTCACATCACCCTGGCAAGACCAATGCTGTCATGTAACAAGGAAGTCTGCATCATAAGGAAATCAGATAATAACGAACCGTGTATACTTAAATTAAGGAAGATTCCCTGAGTTTCAAAATTACGTAAATAGTCAAATATGGGTTTTTAAAACAATTGAACAATTAATTAGTAATATAAAACATCAATAAATAGAATCACACGACATGTTTTCTGTGTGTGCAGGGAACTTTTATTTCGACAGTTAATGAATTACTAGTCTGGGGCAGAATATGTAAGGGTTGAGAACGTAAGAGATGTAACAAGCCATTAAGTCTGATATCGATGACTAAGAAGTGATACTTCGTATCTACAAAAATGGCAAATTATTTTAACTATATTATTACCTAGTCCTTCTTACTCGCGTTAAATTTCGTAACGCCAGTACTCACCTGGATTACAACGGTAATCCACATTTGTTTTTGTTTACAGACAAGGTTTAAACATTGCAATTAGATTTAAATGTTAAGAAATATATTGTTTTCAGTTATTACAGTAATGAGAATGGATATGTTACGCATAACGGAACGTATTAAATATAAATATTAATAATGAAATATATTATAGTACACAAATTGCATTCAAGTGACATGTTTGCATAATATTTCCACACTGGACGTGTCTCTGAGTCATAATTTATTGTTGCACCATAGTTATGAGTTAGATCACTATCATATAATTATGTAGGATATCTAGCATTGTTGCTCACTCGATGTTTGACGGTCACGTGAACTCTTTATGTAATCTCTCCCACAGGAAACGCAAGTTCACTACTGCTGACCTTTCTTACGTCATATTTGATAACTAAATACCTCACTCAGGGGTGTAGCAATGACAAAATTCAGGGATGTAACAATAATTCTCATTTCACTTGTAATATTTTACAGAAGTTTTTGTGTGTTGTAAGAAGGATATTGATGCACTTTCATTTTTATGTTTGCTGTTCACACTTTACACACGTGAGTCTAATCTACATCTGATTCAATTATCTGAGCAGACCTATGCATTTCTTCTACACACTTCAAACAAATTACATCTGAATGTGTAGGGCAAATTCTCTTCAAGCACTGGAAACAACATTGTCTTGTGCTCTTGTTTCTTGTTCTACCACACATGTAGCACCTACCAATACCTTCTGGCCGTGTTCCTTCTTCTTGACTTGTTTGTGGAATGCCTAAAAGTTGCTCTCCTCTTCTCTTTATTTCTCTTGAAATTATCTGTTGGGTGATACGCTCGAAAATTAGTGGCTTCATTAGGTCCAGAGAAAGCGTTTTTAGGAAGTTTTTTCGTAGTTTTTTTTTTTTTGAGAATAAACAACAAGAGCATTGACACCTGCTATGTTTAGTAAGTCAAAGAAAATAGTCAGAGGCCAGCGGGGTGAATTTCTGCTTACATCATAGGCTGAGCATAACTGTTTCAGGACATCCACAGCACATTTAGTTCTATTATAGAATGATATTGTTTCAGATTTCTGGCTTCCTCCCGTTTCCTCATGCATTGCCTTATCATAATGCATGGTTGATAATGCTAACACTGTTTTGTTTTTCTTTGGTACATACGAATTAATTGTGCAGCTTTCATTGAATCCAAACAATGTACTGTTAACTTGCCTGTCTTGACTAGTTGTGAAAAGGGGAGGGATTTCTCTTTCCCCCCCCCAAGGTTCCTACAAGTGTAAGTTTATCATTTTCTAGAAGATCTAAACACAGAGGTATGCTCGTGAACCAGTTATCGGTGGTCACATTTCTTTTTGTTCCTTTGATGGAATGAACCAGCCTCTTTACCACTGCATGTGCACTGTTACTTTGGCGAAATGGGCAATCTGATTGAATACCAGCATAAATTTCCAAGTTATGAGTGTAATATGTTTTCACAGCCACCATAGCAAAAATTTTGATCCCATATTTTGCTGGTTTAGTAGGTATATACACTTTCATAGGACATCGTCCTCTCAATGCAACCAATTGTTCGTCTATAGTTACATATTCGCTTAGAATGTAACACCTTTGTGAATTCTGAACAAATAACTCGAACACTTCACGTACAGCAGGCAGTTTATCAATTTCTTTCCTTTCCTGCCTGTTATGAATGTTATCAAAGCCTAGACATCGTAACAAAACTTGGAATCTATTGTAGGTCATAGTCAGGTAAATTGACTCTATACCCGTGCCATTTTTATCCCATAGTTCTCTTACGTTCATTCTTCCCGATTTCAAAGCGCCAGCAAGATACAAAATACCCAAGAGTGCTCGAATTTCAACGTCATTTGTCAATTTGCAATCTCTGTCACGTCCGTAATTACGCTTCACTTTTTCAATATAAATATTAGTACACCTTACTATTACATTGATTATTGTCTGATCAATAAAGCAGTCAAAACATTCTGTGTGTGTCCGCGCATTTTTTGCAGCTCTTTTAGGGCCCGGTAAATGAATCACTATATTTTGTGCTCTTCTTCTTCCTCGTTGAGCTACTGGTTCTTTCTGCCAAATTGTCGTGTTGTCTCTCCCCTTATAGCAGTTTCCATCATTTATAGACATTAGTCTTTCATCATCATCACCATTATCATCATCCTCCTCCTCATTGCCTTGTTCTGAATTAGAATCGTGAATTTCGTTCAAAAGATCTTCTCTGTTGCTTTCATCATACTTTCATTTTCAATGCCATCATCCAGATCTTCATCTAGCCACTTGAAATATTACTTGTATTTTCCGTACCCATTGCAGCCAACTACAAAGACGATGGAACGATATCACACATTTTTTTCATAAAGTTACTGCATTGTATCACTCAAAACCATATAAAAACAATTTCACTTATCTGATAACGCCAGTACTCGCGTGGATTACAATGGTAATCCATTCGGAAAAATTGTGTATCACTTGATAAAACTCCGTATAACTTTGCAAAGAGTTGCGACAAATACGTCTAAACACCAGTAATGCCTCACTTAGACTGTGACGAGAAATTGCATTGACGCTCAAATAGGCAGTGCTGCAGGTGGTGACGTAATAAAGGATTAAATATCAATGGATTACTATTGTAATCCACGCGAGTACTGAAGGGCTAGAATAACTAAATTGTTATCATGTTCAAAAAATTGGACAGTAAACTAATATTTTGTCCCCGAGTAGAAGTTCATGCAAAATAGAAACATGCATACATATAGGTATATATATATATATATATATATATATATATATATATATATGCAAAAATTAATTTTTAAAACACTTCCTTATTCACTAGCAAATTTACAGGTACGAGGTATCACTCCTTAGACATCGATATGTGGGAGAATGAAGGTAAGAGTTGCTATTAACAGTAAAACATTTTACAAAAAGAAAAGGAAATGCGAATTAGTGAAAGTAAATACAAAATTAGACAATGAACAACAATAATTAACTACATAAAATTAGTCATTTTCATTGGCTTCATTGTATTTATTGCCTTTCGATTCGAAGTCAGATTTCCAAATCTGTTAGAGGACTGTGGACTTACTTTCTGTCCAACGGCAGTGTCCGTAATTTGTCGTTATTCCCCTCGACTCCACGAGCGGCTTGATAGATGTCGCTAATGAGAGAAGCATTACACTTACTTCGCCAGAGATTATCCAGACCACACCGCAGACGGTTGATCTACATTTCATTCGTAATGACTAATGATTATCATTCATAGTTTTCTGCCCAAAAGCAGGTCTTCCACAGAAAATCCGCCATTTTCCAATCTTCCCCCTTTTCCGCTTTCCTCATAGTCTCCACATACGATGCATTGTATATCTTAATATTGCTTATGATCTATCATCTTCTTCTACCCCGAACATTTTTCCGTTCACCATTTCTTCCAAGTCATCCTTCAGTAGGCAATTTCTTCTTAGCCAGTGACCCAGCACATTTCTTTTTCTCTTCCTGATCAGTTTCAGTATCGTTATTTCTTCACCCATTCTTTCCAACACAACTTCATTTCTTATTTTGTCTTCCATTTCACACAGTCCATTCTTCTCCATATCCACATTTCAAATGCTCCCACTCGGTTCTCTTCATTTCGTCTTAATGTCCTTGTTTCTGCCTTATAAAATGTAACAATCCACCACAAAGCACTTTACTGGTCTCTTCCTTTATTCTTTTTCCGGAAGTCCGCAAAAGGTGTTTCTTTCTTATTTAAAGCTTTCTTTGCCATTGCTTTCCTGGTATTGACTTCCTGGCAGCAGCTCAAGTTACAGCTTATAGCACACTCCAAGTATTTGAAGCCGTTCTACTGCTTCATTTAAAATTTGAACATTTACCTTCTTTATTTTTCTTTCAATAACCACACTCCTTGCTCTGATTGGGTTTCTGGCTGATATGTAAGTCTATTATCTGGCATTACACCTGACAACAATTTTTTGTATACATCTGGAGTCTGATTAGTATAAAATATAGCTAGTCGTCCATGTATGCAATGGAGGGGGAAAGAAACTGGCCACCCTACCCCATTTTCTCCTTGCCTAGTTGCCTTAGGAGTGATGCCTGGAGTCTGATTATTGTAATATGTAGCTAGTCATCGATGTAATGGAGGGGGAAAGAAACTGGCCACCCTACCCCATTTTCTCCTGGCCTAGTTGCCCTATGAGTGATGCCTTATTGGCATCACTTTTAGATTCAGATTCAGTTAAGAAAACTTTATTTTACAGAAATAAGTAGGCCTACATTATAGCTGTAACTGGAACAGAAAGAAAGAGAAAGAAGGAATAATAACATGTCACTTGTTTATGAGCATTGCCCACTAATAATTCCAAAAGAACTCCAGACTCATATCACTATGGCTTTTTTTTAGTCTTCTATGGGGTGGATCTTGTGGTGGATTATTGAAAATTACTCAAAGCAACGGATGTGATCTAAGAATGATGCAGTCTGATGTAGCTCTGTCTTACAACCTCCATACCTCAGGATTGCAGAGGGAGAGGTTGTGCAAGTTCTTGTTGCGAATATACCAAGATGCACCAAACATCAAGCTCAAATAGCGATTGTGGCTTATACTCTTCTTATTTGAGATGTAGAAGTAGATCCCCAAATTGCAGATCCATATTGCCACATAGGGCGCACAGTGGATATATAGGGCTGCAGTCCATAAACACAAATAGGCCTACACTCTAATGACAGCTCAAAAGCGCGAAAATTTTAGGTATAATACAGAATCCAGAAACGCGAACAGATCAAGTTATATAAGAAAAACAAGGTACTCACCTCTTTGTGAAATATGGCAATGTTTATATCTTACTGGGTTGAAACTTGAGAATCACCATTTTTAGGAACTATAGTGTAGTTATATATTTTGTATAATCATTCCAAGTTTTGTTGAACTGCTGTCTTGCCCTTTGTTGTTTTCTTATGACCCGTGATCGTGTAATTTCATCTTTACGCAAATTTCCGGCTGTAATAATTATTATTCACTTAATGAGTTTATAAGTACGTGCACAAAATAGCGTCGTGTAGGCCTATTACAGACACAATGTTCTGTTCAAGTTTGTCGAGTCTGGCGAAGTTCGATATTCGCCGATGTTCGCTCTGCAGAAGGCCCGTCGTGTTTGTTCCACCTCGTTATAAAAATTAAGGGTTCAGAGCCATAGTGAGCCAAGCGTCATTTATTAAAAACGGAGAAAGCATGGGTTAAAGTTAACTGAATACCAATAGTTTAATGAAAATTGGCATGTCATTTAGTTTTAGTATGTATACGTTATTTTACTTGCTATTTGTTTCCATTCAATTATGGTAATAACTTCATTTTAACCCTTGTTTACTACAGTTTTAGTAAATGGCGCTTGGCCCACTACGGTTCTGAACCCTTCAAATAATTACTGTCCTGCACTGCCACCTCTTCATGTTTTAACATCTTATGGATTTTAGCACAGATCATGCGATTAGTTTTTCATATCAAATAAGATGAAGTTTGTAATGTCTTGGTTGCCTGTGTCATGTTTGAACATTGCAGGACATTAGTGCAGAGGGATGCGATACATGGCGTGAGTCTTTCAAAGCTTGTGTATGACTCTGCCATATTTGTTTTGCGAGGAGAGTTTGATGGAGACTCAGAATCAGTCCACAACTTGGTTGGAAATCTACAAATACCTGTTTGAATGTATGTGTTTAGTACAAAATACAAATAGTTTGGGAATTCGGATGCTTATTGATGAGTAGGAGCTATGCTGAACAGGTCACAGAACGCAGCTCCCACTTCACTGGGTGGTAGAAAAGACAACCCTATAGGCCTAGCATATTACGTACCGAGAACTGTAACGTCTGTTTGGAATATTTAGTAAAGAAATGTTTTCAGAATATTGGAGGAGTGATAGTAGGAGGAAAAAGAATAAAGTGCATAAGACTTCCTGATGATATGGCGTTGTAAAAAGAGGAAATGATACTAAAGGATATGCTACTAGAGCTAAATCACAGCTTTGAGGAGTACAGGATGAAGATAAATCCAGATAAGACGAAGAGCATGGTCATAGGAAAAAAAATACAGAAGATAAACTTGCGAATTCTAAATGAGACAGTAGAGTAAGTGGACAGCTTCAAATACTTGCGGTGAAGTATAAGCAGTAACATGAGCTGCTGCCAGGAATTTAGAAGGAGAATAGCAATTGCCAAGAAAGCTTTTAATAGAAAAATGAGCATCTTCTGCTGACCTCTTGTAAAAGAACTAAGGAAGATACGAGTGAAATGCTTTGCGTGGACTGTGGCATTGTATGGGGTAGAACATGGATATTACGACGAAATGAAGAGAAGCGCATAGTAGCATTTGAAATGTGGACATGGAAAAGAATGGAGCGTGTGAAGTGGGTGAGGCGTATTTAACTTTCTTAACCTCTCCTCTAAAACTTCCTCTTAATACGGATTGCTAACCGGATTGTTACTCGCCAGATGGAGTTGGTGCATCGGATAATTGGGATGTGCGCACTGGAAGACTTACAGAATAAGTAGTGTGAATTTATAATAACAAAAATATAATTAACAAATAATAAATAACAAATACATAAATGATTCAATGAAACATAAAATTATGAAGTTAAATGAAAAGAAATGATATACTAAATTGATCTCAAATACGACAATAAATAAGTTGCAGAACCTTCGACACTTTGAACAATATGGGCCAATATACTTACAAAATCATAACTCAATCTAATTGACAAATTCCAAAAATAGTAGGTTCAGGACCTATAAAAATACTTCCCCGCTTGAACATTCTCACAACATCTCAAACAACATATGAAAGTTTAACATCAATTTCCAGCGGTTCCCACTAACACTTACTAAATGCCCAATTAGATTTTAATAATTCCCATAAAAATGCAACTAATAGGCTCAAGATATTGACTCGATACATTACAGAAAAATAACACAAAGTGAAACAGTCACACACCTGATCAAAATGCACATACTTAATTAAAACTTGATTCTTAATTATAATTTCTAGATGTTATAAAACTGTACTATGGCAATGAATCTGATACCCAAGAGAGAGAGAGAGAGAGAGAGAGAGAGAGAGAAATATATAAAGAACGGCAATGGCTCCGAATTCACGTACCCATTTAAATAACAAAGTGGAATTCAATATGCTCAGAATTATAAGTCGAATCGTGTAGAAAGTAATATTCAATTTGGAAAACAATGTACTAGAATAATCGAGAAAGCAATTTGACTGGAGTTCCGTTACATACTTTATTACGATATAACCAATACCTTTCATTAATCAGCACAATTTGCCATGCTATCTTGGAACCTCAATACGACGTATCTATACAATGTCTGCGTATATTAATACGCACGTAAAATCAAACCGCGAAACCACTTCGCCTAATCTGTAACATTACTACGTACCAATACGACGTAACTCGCGACGACTACAAAACCTCACACAATCTCTCCCAATACGACGTAACTCGCTACGACTACTAAACTTCACGCAATCTCTCATACACGAACCAAGACTTTATCACTAGGGAATGCTCTCCATATACAATTCAGTAAATATATCGTAAGCAAATGTAACCAAGTACCAAAATAAGTTCGTAATTTTGACTTAACTACTCCATGATAAATCCAAATACAACCTTATACATCACGACTGACTTCCCGAATGAAGTTAACTGTTCAACGTGTTCTCCAAACAACCTTCCGCGTCGGCCGTAAGTTCCTGAGTGAAATTAACTATTCCACTTATTATCGAAACGACCTTCCACGTCGAGAGTGAGCTCCTGAGTGAAAAGCTTTCCTACTAAACGTACAAACGAAACCTCGGTTCTCTCTCTCCTTCAATTGTTTCAAACCCTAGCCGGCCAATAGAAATTTAAATATGAAAATGGACAGGGAATAGATGGCGCTATCGACGGTGTCCCACCAATGCGAACTCTGTCGGTGATGTAACAGACGAAATGATACGCTGATGCGTCGAGCTCGGCTCATGAGCAGACAGAATAAATAAATGAAGCTGTGTTGGAAAGAGTGGATGAAAAAAGAATGATGCTGAAGCTGATCAGAAAAAGAAAAAGGAATTGATTGGGTTAGTGGCTGAGAAGAAACTGCCTACTGAAGGATGCACTGGAAGGAATGATAAACGGAAGAAGAGTTCGGGGCAGAAGGAGTTATCAGATGATAGACGATATTAAGATATGTGGATAATATGCGGAGACTAATAGGAAGGCAGAAAATAGGAAAGATTGGAGAAAGTTGGGTTTGCAGTGAAAGACCTGCCTTTGGGCAGAACAATAAATGAATGAATGAACTGTAAATGAGAGTTATCTGGTCGAGAATGCAGTTTGGGAAGGGGAGGCCTGAAAGGCAGAGGAGGTTTCCAATCATTCGAGATCAGATAAGTCACTTACAGGTGGGGATTAGTGATTAACTTTTTTTACAATACTCGAAAAAATGTAAAAAGTGATAGAAAATAAAAATTCCTACGTCATTTTGAACTCATAATGTATTTCAGACCTGTCAAACTAGTACTGTAGGCCCTAAGTATTTCAGACCTGTTCAAGAATTGTTGCCATGGCAATTAAGAAATGAATTGTAAAATGTTACTTTCTCTGCCAAATATACGTTAAAAATAATTAACTTACATCAAGTATTGTAAAAATTATATTTTTAGCCTTATCACAACCTCAGCTTTGTGATCTTCTTAAAATATTTTTAAAACCACAATTGGAAATCTGTCTGTACCAAGATTGCCCGAAGTGAAATCGACAATCTTTTGCCATTGCACTAGAAAGTGCTTCTTTAGCTGAGATACGCGCAGATATTTCAAAGTCTAGTATCACTAATCTCGGAGTGCATTTCAAATCTAATCTCAATTAGGATATGGAGTACATGTTAAATATACATGTAAGTAGGCATTCTCTATTCTCCATTCACTAAAAAGATTGTATCATTATCCATCTAATTTAAAACAGACGCTGGTACAGATATTCATTCTACCTCACTTCGATTATTGCGACGTTTTGTTCAGTGATCTCAGGATTGATTCCGCTCAGAAATTACAGCGTGTTCATAACGCGTGCGTCCGCTTCATTTGTTATGTTCGATACTATGATCATATCTCACCTTCTTTCGATAAGTTATCATGGCTAGGTTACATGAGAAGAGAAATCTGCACTCGCTTTCTCTCTTATATCGAATTATGCACACTTCATCCCCCTCTTATTTATTCGCCCGTTTTTATACTCTCTCTTGCTATCATAATATTAATACTCGACCATAACGTCATAACACGCTAGAAATTCCACTTCACAAATCATCTCTGTATTCCACATCTTTCACTATTGCTACCTCTTGTCACTGGAACTCTCTGCCGCCTGAAGCAAGAGCTGCCGAACCTTGAAATCTTTCAAATCCAAGTTAGAAAATTATCTTATGACGAGGTGCCAAACTAACTTACTGTTATGACAAGTGTTGTATTGCATGTTTCCACGTATTCACATTTTTTTATGTTCTAGTGATATTTAACTTATTTTGTCTTTTTGTTTTCATGTTTCCCGATAATGGTATATCTATAAATGTGATAACTTGAGCTAGGATATAATCATAATTTTCCTTACTGTGTGTACCTAAAAATATTATATTAATTCTATGCTTTGTACTTCACTATTTTATTATTATTATTATTATTATTATTATTATTATTATCATCATCATCATCATCATCATCATCATCATCATCATTATTATTATTATTATTATTATTATTATTATTGTCAATAATTGTCTTAGTTTTTATTGTTTGTCTCATTTATTTTGACCTGCTGTTCACATTTTATTATGCTTTTTTCTTTCTTTCTGTATGTTATATATTATGTCTGATTTCTACTTACTTGTTGCTTAAATTACATTATTATCATCTTATTCAGTTTTGTGTGTAAAATTGTAGTGTACTTTGTAAATTTGTAGTGTTTTTTGTAACGCAGTTTTACTCCTGGTTGAGTGTTAGGAAAGACCGTATGGCCTTAACTCTGCCAGGTTAAATAAACTATTATTATTATTATTATTATTATTATTATTATTATTATTATTATTATTATTATTATTATTATTATTATTATTACTAATTTTGCTTCAAATTCAAATCCTAAGGTTGAACACAATGAATTGATCATGCACCACATCATATGATGGCACTATTCGGTTTTAGATCGCAACAAGAAAAATACTAATTGCATATATTCCATATGAAAATAAGTCAGTGGTATACATGTGGTGAAAATAAAAGTGAGCCTACTATTCTTTTCTTGTCACATTTCATTCCAGTGCTATTACCAGAGAAATATCAATCCCTAATGGCGAATTTCGGAAGCACGACTTCAGCCCATCAGGGGAATTTTTTGCGCTTATGGCTTGAAGTAATTTTCTGTAATTTCGCGCTTATGTCCGACTCCGGATATAGGGTAAAGGTTGGTAATATTGTGATACGAGTAATATTGTGATAGTTCTTTTTAAGAAGTTATTACAATTGTACTGATTGAGAGAAGGGCCAATTTTGTGCACAACTTGTCCATGAACATCCTCTTAATACGTTGACGCAAAGAACTGAACTTCCCTCGCTCAGTAAAATTGTAATAGATTCTCAAAAATAATTATCACAGTATTACTCATATCACAATATTACCAACCTTTACCCTATATATAAGTCTATTATGGCATTTTCAAATTGTTTCAGTGATAAAATAAAATATTATACAGGCCTAATATAAGAAGTAACAACTTACAATATGTCTCAGATTATTTTCACTCCTACAGGAATAATATATATTTAAAAAAGGTCTTCATTTCATTGTCCCAACTGTTAATTAAAAACCTATGAATTACCGCAAGTTTCGTCCTTTATTGGCACAAATGTAAAAGGCTAAATTTTACACTTTTTAACACACACATGAAATATGCATTACAATTCTTAACGCTTCCTTATTAATTAATTGAATAATTTAATTTTCAACATCTTTTCCGAAAAACTTTACAGTGTGTTACTCTGATATTTTATGTTGTCTCAAGTTCACACCTGTGGAGTAACGGTCAGCCCGTCTGGCCGCGAAACCAGGTGGCCCGGGTTCGAATGCCGGTCGGGGCAAGTTACCTGGTTGAGGTTTTTTCCGGGGTTTTCCCTCAACCCAATACGAGCAAATGCTGAGTAACTTTCGGTGCTGGACCCCGGACTCATTTCACCGGCATTATCACCTTCATATCATTCAGACGCTAAATAACCTAGATGTTGTTACAGCGTCGTAAAATAACCCAATAAAAAAATGTTGTCTCAATACCAGACAAAAAAGTCTAAGGAACAGTACAACGTACAACACATTTATATTATTTATATTATTTAAAATTTTCAACTGTTTCCCTCAATGCATTACTTTTACTTTCCATATAGGCTAAATATTGTATTTCTTTAAACGAATGAGCTTGATATAACACTTCATATTCTTAGTTTAAAATTACTAACGGCCATAATATTTTTACCTCAAATTATGATTTGACTTAAAAATTGACTATCCACAGGCACCTTTGGTAATACTCCAGTAAACATCTATACATTCAGGTAAGCCTGTTGACATATAGACGAAAAAATCACTAGCTGAAGGATGTAGCTCCTTATTCCTCTGAGTTGTTGAATTGTCTGCGCGGAAAGAGGATTGGAGCTGACAGGGGGCCGGGGAGAGAGGTACAGATTCTTGTAATTGGTGCTCCTCCTCGAGACGATAGAACGACGCCGACGCCAACGCCGACCAAGTTCGTTTGGACGATTAACTCTCCTCCTGGGTGGGGGTGGCTGGCTACCTGACGGGGATTTGAAGAGAAGCTCGGGTTGAAGGTTGATTTGTTCGACGTCGCCCTCGTCTTTGTCTTGTAACATTGCTACAGACAATAATAGCAAGAGAAAGAAATTCCATTTTTATCCCGTACTGCATTGGCTGTAGCTCAACGGATTTTTTGTTTCTCTTTAACAGAAATGTGACTTAATACGAATTACAGTTTAACTTATGTTTTGAAGTGATACATATTATTCTGAATTGACATTTTCCTCAAATATGTTAATTATTAATATTATTTATTCTTACTGTCTACGAGTAGGCCTATAATTATGACTTGATTTTATACATGTTTAATTCCTATTACATCGAATGTACAGTTGTGGCAAAAAAAAAACCGGACCGACCCTTGTAGCTCATTTCAGAGCCTTGTTCACTCCAGAGCACGATAGACTGGTAACTAAGACTTTCGTGGTTCGAATCCTACTAGGGACGGAAACTTTTTTTTTTGTTCCTTATTCAAATTTATTCCTAATACGTTTCCATTCCTGATAAAATCATGTTCTAGGAATAATAAGTTAATTAAGTAATAAAATATTGCTGCAATCGAAAATTATTGGGAATAAATTTCAATATGGAACAAAAAAAAAGTTTCCTTCCCAGGCAGGATTTGAACCACGAAAGTCTTAGTTACCAGTCTATTGTGCTCTGGAGTGAACAGGGCTCTGAAATCAGCTACAAGGGTCGGTCCCGTATTTTTTACCACTATTGTACAATAAGCACATCCTTAGTACTCGTATGTAATTTGTTTGTTGTTCTATCTATAGATACATCCATAATATTATATTCTTGTTGGAACTGATAATTGTTTTAAACTTTCTGAAGGAAAAAATTGTAAGTCCTTTGCACTTTTGCCAGTTTAGCTTAGAATAAAGCTGTTGATATTTCTCTTATTATCTGCAACAAATTCTGTATTTCTTTAACCCTTAAATTGGTAAACTTCATTTCTCACACTAGTTTATTAAACCGTGTCGGACTGTAAAGAAGACAACTACCGCAATGTCCATATTTTACATGTTGTACAATATTATAGTAGTTCATTGATTAAAGTTCTCGTTAACACTTTGTTAAAAACATAAAATTTACTCTGTCACACGTTAAAAGTGTTAAAATTGTTAAAAAGGTATTTACCTTCGACAGACGGCCCGTTTCGACGCTATTTGTCGTCGTCTTCAGTGTCTCTTGAACCACTGCTGATTTTGGCTCTGTTAAATTTTAATTCTGTAGTGCTCGGGAAAAGTGGCACAAGTCAAAAATGTTAATTTTACAGGAGAAGGAAAAAAACTGTCTTCACACTAGTTTATGTCGATTTGATTTTCTTCTGTATGAATTATTGTAATGGGAGAAATACTTATGTGTCTTTTCCCAAGCGAACAGATGTTCTGTAAGTTGTCAATAAATTATTAAAAAATGTTTGTGGAAACTGACTTATGCCACTTTTCCCAAGCACTGCAGAATTATCCTATCAATTTTTTTCTATTGTTCTATTAAAATTATAGCATATAGCCTATTGACCTGTTGTAGCCTGTCGGATACTTCGCGAATTTAAGGGTTAAAACACTGTATAAGACTTCTTATTGTGGTTGGAATTGTATACTAGAGTAGAAAGATACATGAACCTTCTAATCGATAGTGATTGATAACTTGGTTGAGTAAGTGCGGTTTCATTAGTTATTTCTTGTCCGAATAGATAATCCAGATAACGTTCAGTGTTGCCGACAATGTGTAAAATAAATATGCTAAAATAAATTTTAAAATGAAACACTGTTGTTAACGCCTGGGCAACTTTTTGACTGTCGTTTTTCAATTTATAACTGCAAGATATATGACGTGGATAGGTCGTCCTGTCTACCTCATGCCCACAATGTGCCCTCGTGATATTTTACTAGTATAAATACAGTACATAAACTCAGATATAATGATGAAGATGCATATGGCATATTGTACTTCTTGACACAACCTGCAATCCTTTCTTAACCATCCCAACTATTTATGTTAGAAGTTATCTTGTGAGATATATATAAACAAAATGTAGACTGTGTTATGAACAAATAAATACTTATATATATATACAGAGTGTTTCACGAGAAATAGTAAATATTTTAGTAGGTGGTAGTATAGACGAATTCGAATATAAAATTCCATATAAAATGTATCCTATTCTTATTGAGTTCAGAGATACATCTGTTAAAATGTAACCCATGAAGGTGTTAAGCAAAGGCAAATGATTACGTTTAATGTACTTTCTTTTCGTGTGTTGCTATTCTGATTGCTATGGGCTTATTTATCGATTGTCATTTTTGTTTTGAAAATGAAGTTGTGCTTTAGTTTACATAATTGAATTTTTCAACTGTGATTGTCATTTGTTGGCCAATTCTACTGTATCGTTTAAGCATGCCGCACGTATTTACAAATGCTGAGTATGCCGATATGGTACTTGTGTACGGGTTTTGAATGGAAACGCTGTTGCTGCTTGTAGAGAATACGACAGACGATTTCCTAACCGCAGAGTTCCAGATTCAAGAGCGTTTACGCGCGTTTTCACTAAACTGCGTGAGACTGGTGCAGTGCCCAGCAGTCATATTTCATCTGAACGTGTAAATGAATAGAATGTGGATGAAGTAGAAGACATTATTCCGTTGGTAGAACGTAGTCCTGCAACAAACACACGCAGAATTTCTGCACGTATTGGTGTTCCACATACAAGAGTATGGCGAACATTACGTATGTACGGATTATATCGTTATCATTTACAGCGGATTCAACACCTCCAAGCAGGAGATGAAGGTAGACGATTGAAATTTTGTTGTTGGCTACTTATAAACCGCCAAGGAATCCCATTCTTAATCTTCACTGATGAAGCCACTTTCACTAGTGACGGTATCAATAACACTCGTAACTCACATCAGTGATCCGAAGAAAACCCACTTGCCATTGTGGAGACACATTTTCAAGAACGATTCTCTGTAAATGTGTGTTGTGGTATGATAGACAATCAGTAGCTTGGGCCTGTTGTGTTTCCGCATCGTCTTACAGGGCCTCGTTGTCTAGACTTTCTTCAAAACGAGCTTCCAGCATTATTGGAAGAGGTTCCTTTGGTCACAAGGATGGGTATGTTCTTCCAGCATGACGGAGCCCCTGCACATTCTAGTCGTCAGGTGATAGATCATCTAAACCTAACATTCCCCGGAAGATGGATCGGCACATATGGTCACGTTTCTTTACCACCAAGGTCCCCGGACCTTACCCCTTTAGATTTTTTCCTGTGGGGATGGTTAAAAGGCGAAGTCTACAAAGAATAAGTAAACGCAAGAGCCGATATAATCGTTCGGATTATGTATAATGCTGCCCTCATAAAAGAACGCCAAGACGACCCCAGAAGAGCTACACGTGGTGTTGTCAAGAGAAGTCGAAAGTGCATGGAAGTCGGTGGTGGAATTTATGAAACTCAGCTTTGAACGTAATCATTTTTACCTTTGCTTAACACTTTCTTGGATTACATTCTAACAGCTGTATCTCTGTACCCAATAAAAAATTGGACACATGTTACATGGAATTTAATAGCTGTATCTCTGTACCCAAAAAAATTGGATACATTTTATATGGAATTTTTTATTCGAATTCGTCTATGCTACCACCTTATAAAATATTTACTACTTCTCCTGAAACACCCTGTATAATGTAGTCTTATGTTATTTTTTACTCGATCAATTTATGTATTTTAATATTTCAGAGATGCAGAAAAATATGTATTTCAATGATGAGTTCTAATTTTTACAGTGCTTGTATTTAGACCTGATCCTATTCAGTTTGATGCTCAGTAGACTCGACGAGTCCCATTGTCAAAATATGTTACTTTGAAAGGTATTGGCTTAGTTGTGGAACTGTATTCAGTGAGGTCAGTTCTGTGTATGTTGGACAAGCGTGGCCACTATGTGCCCTCACGGGCACTGTATACACCACCCCTTTTTGAAAAAGCCCTTAAAATGTTTGCACTTTTTCTCTTTCCATGTATTATCGTCTCTAATGCCAGATCTTATAAATTAATTGTTATGAATAGGTCTATTTGTTTTACATCTGAACGTTGTAACTGGACATTGCCTATGTATGTACATGTCTATAAATAAATGATGGAAATTACTATAATACAATAAATTACAGTAAAACATGAATTATTTACACTGACTACTTGCTTCACGAGTCTTTACACATTTACGAGTGGTTGAAAAATGTTTAAATGTTTCAAATGAAACATTTTTTTTTTCTTTCTGTTAAAATACGTTTCCTTCTTTCCTAATGAAGTGCTAGCTACTAAATGCCTCTATTGGAGCACTGGTGTCCAAGCGCCTAGCTTTGTTTTGTTTTTACATGTTCGCTGAACAGCAGACCTGAACAGGTTACGCCGCTCTATACTCCGTACATACGCACACTGTTGCGGGTTGTCTGGAACTTCTAGATAACCAAACGCAGGACTCTACTAATGACGTCTCCTAACTTACGTAATTTCGCAGCTAATATTGCGCATACTCATCTAATAGCCTGTCGTCTCGTAACTGCTTAACGTTTATGTAGTAATAGCATTCATCCTAATATACATAAATTCGTCCTGACCAAACATTATAGGCGGTCTAGAGCTTATAAATGATTATAATGAGTGTCGAGCCATAATGGCCATATGAATGCCTATATTACATATTTGACTTCATTTGAAATGTTTAATGTAATGAATGAACTTCATGTGATGTAAACAAGTCCGAAAAATTGTGGAACCATAACTCAAGCAACAGCAACAGCTCGTGTAATTCAATGAAATATTGCAATATCTCTAGGTTATCAGGTCGTATCCCGTCCCTTGAATACTCCACGTCGAAAGTTGTAGCACATGCTTTATCCTCCATGCTGTTCCTTAAAACACTGATGCAAATATTGATGATCTCTTGAACACGATCAGTATATTTAAATTTAAAAGTCATATTTAGGTTAATGTTTCAGATAAGTTGAAAGTATATATGATGTTTTATAACTTCAGTCAATAAATTGTTCACTGCAATTATAAAACAATTCTTTATTTATACGATCAGTATAACTGTCAGTATCCCTACCACTCTGCAATACTGATGAAAATCCGGATCTCCTTCAGTACTGGTCGTCATTCCAGCCCACACAAATCGGTATTACTGTCAGTATTTGTTAATACTAACAGTATTATTGGCTGTGTAGGGTCTGCATAAGTAACACTAACGTAAGAAGAATAAACGGAGTATTGCGCTACATTGAAAATTATTTGTTCCTGTGAAAATGACATGTTCACTTTCTAGTCCCTGAATTAAAGTGGTCCACAATAAACTGAGAACGGAAACGACAACGAGAACGTAAATGTTATTAAAATACATATATTTAAATGTAAGCATTCACAATTAACGAGAAGCTTACCGGAGCCGGGAACGGGAACGTGAAGGTTTGCGAACTTTTAACTTTGCCGTTCTAGTTTTCGATGACACTCTACTTGATTCATTCTGTTGTCATCAAAAGGTTATTTTGATCGTGGTATATTTTGTAGCAAGGAGGCCGTGACATAAATTTCTTCTTCATCTATTGTTTATAACTAACTCATAAATTCAGTAGAATCACTTTCAATATGTGCTACATGTATATGTGACCAGACTACCACGTGAATTCAATTCTTAAATATTCCGTGCCGTAAGTTTTGAAGTTAGTTAACCTGTGTTCATGTTGGCTCGCTTGTACTCATGAGAGAACGCCATTGATCAATTATACACAAATAACATCGGAATGCGTAATACCGACTTTATATTATCGTTATTGACATACTCATCGGTAAAATGCATAGTAGTTTCCGTCCTCGGTTTATTGTGAATCAGAAATCTTCACATTCAAGTCCTCCGCTTCCCGTTCTCGTTCTCGTTTTCGTTCCCGCTTTATTGTTCCCATATCTCACGAGAAAAGTAACAGGTACTGTATATGCATGTTATACTGACATCTGGTAGCAGGTGGAACGATTACAACTGTTGAATGACAACGTATCGTTTGATGTGCGTGACTTCTCGATTTCTCTCCGTAGATATATTCTCGTCTAATAAGTTATGCAGTATCACACACATGTATCATATATCATGTCAAATGGTGCTGAAAGATATCATATAGGCCTACTTAGTATCGCATAGTATGTTATAATACCATATCATCACGTAATATCAAGTTGCATCTTGTAACTTATCACTAGGGAAAGGGATTTGGAGTATTATAAAGAATGGTGAAACGTAGTATAGATTTTCGTAGATCAGTGACTGTCAAGCGAGCTGCGTCACAGAGCATGGACGAGTACAGTTCACTTCATACAAACTTACACGCAACGTGCTGTAAACGTATTTCAGAATAAACATATGGAATAGTTTAATGACATATAGTGGACTACATACATAATCTGTATTTCTTGGCAACGCACAAAATACCAATAAACAACATTACAAATATACATAATTAAATATCAATCTCTGCGTCCTCGCGTGTCAGGGGAAATATTGGTGGCTGATAGTTGTCTTCTGTATGGAACTCGACTCTGAATATGTGTGTTTTTCTGTCAGGAGCGTGCTAAATTAAAACCTTTATTTACAATAACGTGAAATATGATATGTACACAACGTACACTACAGTATTTAAAATATATATATATATATATATATAATACTACAATATTTACAACATAGCCTAATAGAGTATCATTAAATGTTGAACAAAATGTAGAGTCAAACGAAATGGCATTTTCAATTAATGCTATGTTTTGGTGATGAAACAATTATTCCTGCTGTTCCTTGTTATATTAAATTGTAAATATCATTTTCAAATTTTCTAAACACAACTTTGCTCTTTTGCAAGGAAGGAAATTTTTTAACATGGAAAAACTCCGCTCTACATCTGCAGAGACAATTGGAGAGTACTTGAAACAAAATACGTCAATTAAATTCACATGTTGAATGACGTCATTGGAACACGTGTTTGTTAGTGCATCTGAAATCCGACTGAGAATACTGTACTATCATTTTTAATCAAAACTCTGTTCATTTTTTCACCAACACGTTTTCCTACTTCACCTTCTACTGCACTCAGTTTATTTACAATAGTACTCATAATATTTATTTGCTTAACTAGTTCTACTCCTGACTGTACTAATCGAATAATGGCATCCGGTAAATATAAAAAATTTGACTTAATATCCATGATTTCTTTTTTGATTATTCTATCATTTAGCAGTTCCTGGCATATTTGAATCGCAGTCGAAAGACTGGACCACTTTCTTCACAGATTGGAGGTGATGTGCGTAATAATAATTATTGCAAGCTTCTAACCATGACCCCCATCTTTTAAGAACTGGACATGGGGGAAGCGATAATTTAGGGAATTGTTTCCTGAATTTTGATAATCGATCTTAGCTTTCACAAATATAGTCTTTCAATTTTGTATTGTTAGTTGGCTTCACTTTCGGCATTGTACATGCACTTCACTACGCTGAACTCCAAACCTGCATGTTGAAGTTTTTATGCGACAACTGTCCCGTTCACCTGTTGTTGACGTGCAGAGATATGCGAGTATGTCATGGAGGGGAGGACTTGGTATAAAGGGTTGTAAACAAATGACTGTGTAGATACCAATACTAGCTTTTACTACTCCAAATTCCGTTCCCTACTTATCACATACGAGTAATACATCTTATCGTATCATACATTTAATAATTCATTACGCCATAGAGACTGTATTTTGAAAGCACTGACATATTTCGCTATTCTTATAAAATAAATTGCAGTGATCAAGTTTATGTAGGAAAATTACACTTTCTGTATAAGTACATTAAGAAATGTTTACACATGAAATTAAAACCAGATGTGAAGTGAAGTAAGGATTCAAACTCTGTACTGCAATATTTCTTAACGTTTTAGATAAAATTATGAGAAAACCCGTGGATAATATTAAGAGATATATCGTCGTTGTTCCTGAAATAACTCCTATGTGCAAAATATTTTTTTTTTCAATAGGAAGAAAAAACGCATTTGTTCAGTCGTACAGTACATAGGAAACTGTGAATTCTTACATTTTCGAAACAAAGAAAAATAATTACATATAGGAGATTTTATTATTTGCTGTATCACTTTTAAGTTATTTAATAGAGCAAAAATCTGAAAATCGATAAATATGTCACATAGGAGTTATTGCAGAAACAACGACGATATAAAGTAGGTTTTAAACTATATACTGGACGGCTTGCATTTTATGGACTAAGACTGTTTATTTTCGCATAGTTCTGAAGATATACAGAGCAGAATGAATAATTTAGGAAAATAAATAAAAAACACATGAAAATAAGCATTTAGATAACTGAGGAAATGAGACTCATTATACAAAACCTTAGTAATTCTTAATAGAAAATAAGTGGTTGATAGTGTTGACGAATTCACATATTTTGGACCTGTGATCAGAAAATATAATTTAGCCCTTCGAGATGCGACAGATAGAATAAAAAACCTAATAGTGTCTTTGTCTAATAATTGTATTCAATCTGGAAATCAAGTTCTATATTCTTCATTAATTGATTCATAGTTCTCAGTCCAAAGGCACGTCCACACTGCAAATCAAGCATTCTCCAATCTTCCCTTTTTTCCTTCTTCTTCTTCTTCTTTTTCTTCTTCTTCTTCTTCTTCTTCTTCTTCTTCTTCTCGCATACGATCTCCATATATCTTAATGTTACCTACCATCTGATTTTCTTGTGCCCCGAACTTATTTCTCATTCATATTTCTTTGCAGTGTATCCTTCAATTTATTTTTCTCTTCCTGATCATTTTAAGAATTATTCTTCCTTCATCCATCCTTTCTAAAGCAGCTTCATTTCATTTTTTTTTTGCCAATTTCACACGTACCATTCTTCTCCATATCCATATTTCAAATGCTTTTATGGCCAGTTGCAGAAACGTTGATCACTTGTGATCGGACTTTGATCGATGATTAACTGGAGTTTGACTGGCAATCAGTTACATTCTTGTTGCAGAAGCAACAATCAAACTGTCGTCAGGTTTGATCAGCAAATATTTGCTGGTCAAATAGTGATTCTCCGATCAAGTTTATTCTCTATGTCATGTTTATATATCCATTTGATGTTTTTTTTTCTTTCTTTTTATTTATTTATTTTTTTTTTGGAAAATATTCAGCTATGGATTCTTCAGATGAAATTGTTTAAATGTATGAGCAAGAAATATTGTTAAGACAACGGAACATACAAAGACGAGACGAGTTATATTTTATCTTTAGAGGAAAGGAGTTTGAAAACGATTTATGTTAAGCGAAGAATCTTGTTGTTTGGCACTTAAAAAATTAAAAGAAATATATGTAGACAAATAAAATAAATTATTCTCTATCTTCAATAAATCGGCCTCTCATTACATTAAAGAATTATGCAACTGGGACCTTTCAAATAGTCTTGGGTGATATTGTAGGGGTACATAAGTCTACTGTTTGCAGAGTGGTTAGAGAAGCTACCCATGAACTTGCTTTATTAGCACAGACTTATATAAAGCCTCCATATTCTGCAAGGAAACGTCTTGAAATTCAAAGAGAATTTTCATTTATATCTGGATAGGGAATGTTTTGAAATTCACAGAAAATTTTCAGCCATATCTGGATTCCCACATCCCCATTATATCATCTGATGGAAATAATGCCGAACACTACCGAAACAGAAAATGTTTATTTTTGATAAATGTGCAAGTTGTGTGTACATCATCATTAAGGTTTTGTAATGTAGTAGCCCATTGGCAAGGTTCCACACATGATAGCACGATATTCCTCATAAGCAGATTACGCTTTCAGTTTGTAATTGGGTAAAATGGAATCCTATCAGGTGATGGCAGCTATTCTTGCTCTAATTTTCTGCGGACACCTCTGTCTAATCCAAGGAGTGAACCAGAGGAACTGTATAACACAAGTCATATATGAACACGGAACAATAGAGAAGGAACATTTGGGGTTATAAAAAGGTGATTTTTTTCATGTATATCAATGAATCTTAGCTTCAAGCTGAGTGGGGAGCAATCAACTACGCTTGTTTGCGTTATTGTATGCATTTCTTTATTTTCAATTATATGCATATGTCCCTCCACTGTATTTAATAATAGAGATCTATCAGGGAACTAAAATGTGGGTCTCTTGGTTTCTTCTTATTGGATTCACAATCATCTTGATCTCATAACCTCTAAAAAGGATATAAGAACAAATGTAATGCTTATTTACCGCCACTAAACAGTTAAAGGTTGTATTGCGAGCTGATTTGGCGCTGTTGTCATATTCATTTCTCAGTCAAATCCACAATCTGTTGACCATAGCCATCTGATCGTATATTAACTTCCTGCAATTCAATCTGTCAGTCAAGTAAAGGAGACATAAACTGATCTCCGATCACAACCTGATTTGATCAATGTTTCTGCAACTGGTCATTAGTCTTTTCTCTTCACTTCTTCGCAATATCCGTGTTTCTATCTCATACATTGCCACACGGAACACTTCACTAGTTTCTTCCTTAGTTTTTGTTTTCGCAGAGGTCCGCAGAATATGCTCCTTTTCCTATTAAAATCTTCCTTTGACATTGCTATCCTTCATTTAACTTCCTGGCAGTAGCTCGTTACTATTTATAGTATACTCCAATATGAAACTGTCCATTTGTTCCAGTACTTTATTTAGTATTCACACTTTTACCGTCTTTATTTTTCTTCTGACAACCATAGTCATCGTCTTCTTTGCTTTCATCTCCATCTCATACTGTTCACAGCTGTCATTGCTCCAGTAGCATATCCCTTAGTAACATGTCTTATGCACGTTATTCTTCTTCTTTCTTGTTACCCATACCAAGATCTGAAAACTAAATCTTCCAAGTAGATGTTGAACAGGATAGGAGATAAAGAGCATTCTTGTCGTACCCCTCTCCCTGTTTCACTATCCTCTGACATATTTTCTTCTACTTCCTGGCTTTGACTCGTTTCATATAAAGATGACTTAATAGCGTCCTCTGTTGCCAATCCACGTCAATTTTCTTCAGGATTCCGAGAAAGTTTTTCGACTGCACTCTGTCAAAAGTTGGTATCGACGAATATTTGTTTACAAAGAATATTAAGAATCAGATGGTCAGAAGAATTCTCAAATAAAAACCTATGGGAAATTAAATGTAAAACTTAAATCGAGTTAGAAATAAAGAAACGAAAATAGACGGATAGAACATATACAGTATTATGGAGAGGGAATGAATTTGTTGACAAGATGGTTTTAGCCTGAAATCCTAAAGTGACCAGTGGAAGAGGAAGGCCAAACAAACATGCAGACGAACATTATGGAGATCACTGATAAACGTTAACTACTTCACTGTGTTAATATAAATTCTGGTGGTAAATTACCTGACTGACTAATTTCGACGTGGCTTTCGTCATCCTTTGAATCCTAGTGCGGTCCAGCAACAAGAAACCAGAAAATAGCGCTGGATCTCACGAGGATTCAAAGAATTACGAAAACTAGTCATTCAGGTCATTTACCACCAGAATTTATATTAACATAGTGAAATAGTCAACATTTACAAGTGAATATATAAGTATTAAAAGAGTGCATCAAAGAATGAAGAATAATTATGGAGATAATTTCGAAGGAAAGGGAAACACGGAAACAGGTGAACTGACTGAAAAGAGTATCCGATGGAAACATTTTGTGAAAAATCTATTCACCTGCTAAGATATAAAGCGAATTACGACGACTATACAAAGATTATCACAGCTTGTGTCACCATCATGATAAAGAGAACGGTCCTAAACATTTTAAACCTCAGAATAGTCATAAGAACTTAAAGGTAATATCACAGTCTAGTATATACAGTCACGAAGCTTGAGTTGTGAGGGTACTAGGAACAATAGACTGTGCAGGTACTATTTCGCATTTTATTTATTTATTTATTTATTTATTTATTTATTTATTTATTTATTTATTTATTTATTTATTTATTTATTTATTTATTTATTTTATTGCTAGTAATTTTGAAATGAATACAAGTTAATACCATGTAAGATAAACTAACTCACTCATGAATGAGTAAAACTCGTGCTCAGGAGGGGATTCCAATACAGACAAAAATAAAATTAAAATTGAGAATGAGTGCAGATTAAAGGTTAGCAACTATCTATGGGTGCATATTTACTACGTATTGAGCTTCGTGACTGTATATACTAGACTATGGTAATATGATGTAGCTTTATTCCGAGTAATTAAGTTTTTTCTATCTTTCATTGTTCAGCAATTTTCCCCTAATATCATTTCACATAATATGCAGATTTAAAAAAAATAGTCATATATATCGATGTATATATAATGTAAAATATCTGTGTATAATAGTAAACAGTTCAAAGATGTTAAGCCAAATGTACCTTTCTTTTTTGGACATACTGTAGCCCAGGCGCTGCGCCGTTTACACACTCAGGACGCTAAGCTCAAAGAACGACAGAGGGAATTCGGGGCTTAAATTGTGTTGGTGTTGGGGGAGAAGGACTCCCTCACGCATGAGTTTACTGGATGCAATTTTCCTTTCTTGCTGGCCGTGGCCTATGCAACAACTTTGATGCTGCGTGGGAGTCTCCTTCGAGGGGTTCGAATCCGCTTACGCAACATAGGCCTATATTTGTCTTTACTATGACGTCCATTACATGATCCCATTGGTTTTATTTTATTTATTTTTTTATTTTTATTGGGTTATTTTACGACGCTGTATCAACATCAAGGTTATTTAGCGTCTGAATGAAATGAAGGTGATAATGCCGTGAAATGAATCCGCGGTCCAGCACCGAAAGTTACCCAGCATTTGTCGTATTGGGTTGAGGGTAAACCCCGGAAAAAATCTCAACCAGGTAACTTGCCCAGACCGGGATTCGAACCCGGCCACCTGGTTTCGCGGCCAGACGCGTTGACCGTTACTCCACAGATGTGGACGTCTCATTGGTCCATGTGACGTAGTGTCTCTGTATGTTTCCGTCTAGGTCAGTGGCCGGCAGAAGCTGCGGTTATGACGTAAGAGCCAGTCAGGCCTCAAGAGCTTGGAAGAGCGAGCAGTTGAGTCGTATTACTGTTAACACGCACCAGCGCAGTGGCGTCAGTGCAGCAATGATACGACAGTTCTTGGAGATAAATTGATTGAATCACATTCCTGTATTTTGTTAGGGAATAACTACTCTGCGGTCATGATGGCAACATTCTTGGCAAATTCCCCGTTATTAAGAGAACGCATGTTCTTTGCAATGGCTAGTGAAATCCTATATCTTAAGCCTTAAGCTTACCATTGATTCACTGACAGTGTGTTCCCTAGCTTCATTTAACAATTTATCTTTCAATTGCTGCACTGGTATTTGTCGATATTCTCCCCCATATTTGTCATAATCATTTGTGTAGCATACAAAATAATGGCGTTGTATATTGAATTTCTTTACACGCTGAAACAGCTTGCCACAAATCAAACACTTCGCCATTCCTCCATACTCCATAACAGAGATTGATCTCGACAAAGCATTTAGCTTGGGCACGATAGTAACACAAAGTGATGGTGTGTTTCAAAAGTTGAAATATACCTTGCATACTACTCACCAAGTTAGGGCCTAGATAGTTCAATCTGTATATTGTGTAGGAAAATGTCTGTTAAAAACACTTGAACTGTTTTCAAGTTTCCGAGCAGACAAAGTGTTGTAGTATTGCTTAAATTATTCATTTCTATATTTGCATATTTATAGCAGTTTCGGAGCCTCATTTACATAATGCGAACACTTCTGCAGCTGGCTGTATTATGAATTTCATATTATTATAAATATATTAAATTTGATTACAAACCAAAATATTTTGTTACATTGATTTATCACGGATGTACAGTTTTGCTTTCGTACAAATGTATTGTAATTGTGCTGTTCCCATACTAACTCAGACGAATGGATCGCACTCTGTCATTGCATAGGCGCCGTACCACCACTGTTCAGTTGAACCTTCTTTCCTCGCTGTGCTCAGTATGCAGAGATTGCCGAGCAAAGAGCGTGGCGGCTCCGTGGTATGACGTCACAGAGCAAGGGACATACCGGTCACTGGTCTAGGTTAAGGTTGGAAAAGCACCACAAATGACAAAAAAAAAAAAATAGTGTTCATTGAACGTACATGAAATGAAGAAGGATTTAGTCGTATTTTGTGGCATTAAAACAAAGTGAGATCTGCTCTGATGTACGAAAATATAAATCACATGTAACACGTATTCCGATCCTTAGCTTTTTGGGTGCCGGGCTTAGAATGGTTTGATCCTTGCACTTAAATAGACTTTTCTTGGGCTATTGTGAGCCCAATATATGCGATATTTGTCCAAGTCCGACAGGTGCCCGTATGGCATTCATGAATCCGACGCTGACAGGTGAGCGAATCTGCATGAGCCCTGACAGAGCCAGGTCCCTTCCTCAGACCAGGTTCGGAGTCGCAAGGCTTTCCTGTATCAGCATCGGAAAGCCATGCCACACCCAAAATTTCACTCCAGTCTATTTTCAAATATTTCAGATCGTAGATGAAATGAGGGAAAGGCGGAGAGTGTTGATGGATTGATTGAAGGAAACGGGTTTACTATGAGAAAAACTCTCTGCAACATTTGCTTTATCCACCATCCACCAGCATGGAATACAGAAGCGGCTAGATGCAGATCCTGCTTAAGATGTGAAGTCTTCCACCACGCGGACTGCCTTATTATTCGGTTTACCGAAGGCTCGATTTGTTTCGCTCTGTTTGTGGGAGGTCAGCTGCGACTTTCGGATATAAAAGGCAGATCACGTCATTGAGCCATCCAAATATTACAATTACCTATCTTCAATATCAACAACTTACAGCGTAAAATACATCCATCAGGAATTATCTTCTTTCTTAAAACTGACATTCTATCTTCTTAGAAATGACTTCTTAATGAAATAATAATGCATGTGTACTTACAGTAGTTAAAAAGCATTATACATGAATAACAACTTCTTTTTAGGTATACATTTTCATTTTACTAATAAACTATGTACAGTATAAAGGTTATACAGGACTTACACACCGTTGGAACGTAAAACGTAACTAATAAACAGTGTATATGCTATACTATATGTATAAGAGTTGTACAATTACACATAATAATCGTTACCCAACCTATCGCCCTAATATAAGCCTTGCACAGAAGGACAAGATTGCCAACTCCGTAAACAGCTGATCGTTTGTTTCCTGACTCTTTTTCGAAAACTGAGCTAAATATCTCCTATAAAGAAAGTTATACAACCAAAATGAAAGATTTAAACGATAATTTAATAAGTACAGAGGATTTTGATGACATTGATGGTATAAAATATAATTGTGGCAATAGAAAAATAAAGCTGTACAAAATTCGTTTTTATCCATTTAAATTTAACGACGAGAATTTTTAAGGAAAATGCAGATTCACCAAGCAATATATACGAATTGTTGCATTGTAAAAGAAGATTTGGATCTATAAGTTCTGAACTGCAAATTTTAATATCATGTCGAAGTCTTCGCACATGGGGAAGAAATGACGTATTGACTTAATTTTAAGTTGGCCTAGATCTATGAATATGGTTACTATATTATATATTCTATGTCCAAATTCGGGAAAATGAATGGGCCATGTCTTATTTTTTTTTTAAATATATCCTTCCCTGTCCTGTTGAGGTAGACAATGGATTAAAGCACGCTTGCTTTCGTTACTAAATGCATTTGCCTGTAAATTGAATAATTAAAAATAATGATCACAGATAATTTGAATAAACATATTTTATAATTCTCTGCAAAAGCTACACCAAAGAAGTCACAAAATGGTGTCAAGTTTTCATTAATATAAGAAAGCAGGGCTCTGGCGCGAGTGGAAATCTAAGTGCTTATAACTGTAAATTTAAGAATCGAATATTATAAGTGGTTAAATGTCGTTTTCTTCAGTATAAAAGAAACAAACTTTCTTTTTGAAATAAATTAATGAGAGAAAACTTGTCCCTTTCACTAATCATTATTTAGGCATTTATATCTGAAGTTCGACTTGTGTAATATTTATCTAGTCGGCGATATATGCAATAGAGGGGAAAAGGAACTGGCTACCCTACCCTATTATTTCCTGACCTAGTTGCACTATAAGTGGTGCCTTCTTGGTATCACTTGTGAGGTTCAGACCTGTCTTCGGACAGTTGGGTAAACAATAATCTACAATATCTCCTTTTCGTCCTTAAGAATAACAATAAGTTATATCTCGTCCTACTTATAATAAAAACAAACGTTTATGGTAGTGTAAAATATTAGCTGAGTATTCTCATGTCTTATTAATATAATACCTACCTATTATGAAAGACATTTATTAATATACACAATAACGTATTAAAATACTAAGATATATGGTACTTAATTTTTCTGTATTGTCCCAATTTGGAGATCATATTTTCTTCCCTCTTTCCATTTCTTTCTGTGTGAGATTTGTGCTCTAAACCATTCGTGATCTTACATAAACAGTAAACACTTATATAATATCGATTATCGGGTTATACAAATCGAACGAGATTCAGTTAATATGTGACGAGAAAGAGGTACGACGTAATAAAATGATGACAAAGTAATGACGTATACTGTTTAACATTGGTATAGTAAAACACGAACTATATAGAGCTAATTGGCAAGAAAAGTATACATGACTTATGCGCGTCTTGTTTTGTGTAAAACTATACCATTGTTTAGCACATCTATAAGCAACTTTTATTAGTAAAACTCTAAAGGTTTAAAATTTAAACGATACTCATGAAGTTACTGCAAGTTGAAAATAATAAAGAAAATATACGTATGCTGTGTTATTGTGTCGAATAAACTGTAGGAGTACTTGCAAACACTTTTTTTAAATAAGACAACGTAAATTTCCTTCAATTGTTACTCCGGTTGTGTATTCGAAAAATGTCAGTTTCATGTATGATTAAGTGCGCCTGGTGTTCTGTCTAGTCTGCAATACATCGAATATTCGGTCTGTTGTTCAACCCAGCCGGTTGTAGTTCCGACCGTTCGAATCTAAACCGGTTATCAGGTTTATTTTTCAGCTCTCTGATATGGAACTTGCCAATTGTTAGTAGTCTCATGATGTCTTGGTGAAGTTCAGGCGTTACGTTGGTTCCATATTTGGGGATTTCTATCATTTGTCCGTGTAAAATGTAGTTGTTTACATCAGGCGTAATCGCCCGACAATCGAATATTCGGTCTGTTGTTCAACCCAGCCGGTTGTAGTTCCGACCGTTCGAATCTAAACCGGTTATCAGGTTTATTTTTCAGCTCTCTGATATGGAACTTGCCAATTGTTAGTAGTCTCATGATGTCTTGGTGAAGTTCAGGCGTTACGTTGGTTCCATATTTGGGGATTTCTATCATTTGTCCGTGTCAAATGTAGCCTATTCGGTATGGTAAAAGTTTAGAATTGAGATATTTATAAATTCGATAATATACGAAGCACTACAGTACAATAATAAAAGAAAAAAGAAAAATAAATTAGGAAAATTTGATAGTAGCCAAAGTGGTGGCTGTAATTTTACTACTATTCGTCATTAAAATTTGGGAGATATTCTATAAAGAGATAAAAATATACGTCATGTTAACAGGATACATTATATTTAGGTTTCAATTTCTTCGTACCTAGTGTATTCCTAGATAGGCCTATAAGGAAACTTTACGTTCTGGATAGGCGTATACAGTACCGGTATGTTGCTGTTGTTTAGTCAACTTCGAAGACGCTCTGAATCTCACAAGTGATACCAACAAGGCACCACTTATGAGGCAAATAGCCCAGTAGATATTGGGGTAGGGTGGCCAGTTCCTTTCCCCCTTCATTGCATACATCACCAATTAGCTACATATTACACTAATCAGACGGATACAAACAATTTGTTTTCTTTTGACACATATCGTCAAGTGAGATGTACTGCCTGATAATAGATGTATAATACATATCAGCCAGAACCTGAATCAGAGAATGCAGTATGTTAGAAGAATATATACTTTATATTATTTTAGTTGGGTATTTAACGACACTGTATCAACTAGTAGATTTTTAGCGTCAATGGAATTGGTGATAGAGAAATGGTATTAGACGTGATGAGGCGAGGATTCACTATAATATATTACCTGACATTTATCTTACGGTTGGAAAAAGCCTCGAAAAAACCCTAACCAGGTAATCAATCCAAGCGGGAATCGAGAAGAATGTATTGTAATACACATATACGAATACTATATTTGATGATTCTCTGATCTTACCTATTTGTCCAGACAATGGAACCTATATTTAGCTACGAGGTCGTTGGAAATTAAAGTTCTAAGACATGGTGTAATACTCAAAAATCTACATCTGATAAGTTAACTATTCTTCTTAAAGCAAACAGAATGGTGGTTGTAATCGTTTATAGCTACTTTGTGAATCCATTCCAACTAATGTTCTTCTTTCGTATGTATCTCTTTCACGAAACCAGTTTCCTAAAGTCAATATTCCGAAAGTAGATTTTTGTGGAAGTTCTATTTTTCTAAAGTCCATGTTTCTGTTGTCTTAATTGTAATTCAAACTTGCATTTTGTTACTATACAGTGCGTTCCTAAGTAGTGATGTCATTGTTAATTGATTTCAAGAATGGGTGTTAAGAATCGATTCGGAGCTTCTAAGCAAATTAATCGAAATTTAAAGTGGAAAAAGAAATTAATATAAAAATTATAAATTGAAAATGATAAGTAATTTATTTTCAGTATTTGATCCATCAACAAGTATAATAAATTTATCATTAAATTGAATCAGCACGATTGGTTTCAGCCAAACATGAAGCAAACCAAATTATTGATAAAGGAAATGTAAGAAAAATTGTTCAAATGTAAATTTGAAAATCATTGCAATGTTAAAATTCCTAATATATTTAATTTTTTTAATCCCAAGCTGCAACAGGAAACTATTACAGTTTCGTCCTGATGAAGAAGATAGAAGAAACTCTTAAATTAATATGCTTATTATAAAAGCAGATCTGGTAGAAAGGAGAAAATTTATTTAGAATGCAAAAGACTGCTGACAAAAAACTATTCGGCACTAGCATTTAATGTCTGAAGTAATAAAATAGCATAGTTTAATGGGCGACAAAAAATTACCTCACTCCCATACTCCAAACTGAGAGACAAGTGCTAAAGCGTATTATCCAAATCCATCCCGAAATTCAACCAACTCAGACATCTACTGCGAAACGAACTGCAAAGAGTATCTTCAGGTGTCATAAGCTTATTATCTGAACGATAATATTTAAATAAATGCATCAGAAAGGAGATAAATCGCTATCAACCACAAAATCCTACATTGCTTCAGTAACTGTTCCAGATATCCGTATGTAATGTTGTTATCTGTGTTTTTAATTATCCAAATATAACGAACGTAACAAGCTGTCTTTCCCAAGAGATATAAATGAAGATTGCAATGAATGCGATTCTGTTCTGCCAATTGGTATTCATGTAAATAGGTAACCTAACCACTAGTGTGGTCAAAAGATACCAAGCAGAAAATTTTTTCTGAGGTTGAGCTCGAGCATGGGTTCGCATCCTACTTATGCTGAATATCTTTATTTATAAGGCAAATGTCATGCAAGCCCATTGCATCCCCACACTCACTTTACTAAAATATCATATCGCTATTATCAAATCTATTATATTAGATCATTATGCAATTGAAACATACTTTACTTTGCTTTCAGAGGTTGTCTTTGTCCTTCTGTTTGTATCGTCCCAAAAACCTTCAAGTTCTCTGGCTCGCATGCCTTCAACAATTCCACCTCTCCACGTAAACCGAGAATGTCCTTTCTTTTTTCTTTATATCTTTTTGGGCCATCGTATTTTTAGCATCCGTTGGATATGCCCAAACCATAGAAACTTTCGACATTCTAAACGATCAACAACGTTTTCTTGGATGTTAAGTTAATAATGGAATCGTTTCGTACCTTCTTAAGGCGAAACAAACGCAGACTTCGGCGCGGACAATCCATTTCCACGGCTTTAATGCGGTTCTTCTGTCTGTGACCAAGCTTTTCACCATATTTCAAGATACTGTCCACAATTAGCTTAAGTCATTTGAGTCGGTTAAAGTCATAACTCGTTCCAAAAATGAAAATTTTCACAAATGAGGGAAAACATATTTGTAATACTTGGAGCCCATTTACTTCACAATGAAGGTTAATAAATGAAAGAGCAATGATTAAAACTACTATTTAGATTTGAAACCTTATTTATTTATACAGGAGTAAAAGTTATTTAGCTTTAAATTATGGATCATACGAGTTTTGACAATGACCTTTGGATCATGAATTTTCTGAGAGTGCTCCGTTTGGAACATGTGAGTTTAGATAATGACCAGTTGGGATCATGTGAGATTTGACAGTAACAAATTTAAATATTACAAAATAACATTACCTCAAGCATATTTTTAAATTCAATGTAAAAGAATAGGTATCTAATTATTAAATTTTTCAGTTGAGTACATTTTACAAAATAATATAGTACAATATAAATTGAGGGGTCCAGTCAGAGAGAAGGATAAGCCACAAATCTTGGAATAGGGAAATTAAGTATTCTCAGAACAGTCTGAGAATTTATGGTGGAAATTTAAATTCCAGTGGGCAAAGCTATTGCCAGAGTTATTGCAATTATGTCATAACATTCTACAGATGAGAAAACTAAATTTTCTTAGAAAAGCGGCTTCTCCCCTTATTTGAGTCGACCCCTCAATTTACAACCTACAAAAGAAATTCTGATAATACATTTTATCAAAACTCAAATTTTCGTTACTACGTTCCTTTATATCACAAGATTAATATCTGCTTCCATCAATTCGCACATATGTTCAGTATTTTTGAGTTGATTATTAAGCTATTCATGGCACCATCAATGATATACATGTAGAACTTGAATATATTATAATTGTGATAAAACACTCAGCCCTGCTTAATTTACCAATACATCAGTAGGAGCCAAGCAGAATCAGAAAAGAATATTAACCTTGCTAATTTGGCCTGGTTTCTTTTCGTTATTTCTGGAGCTTCTACACATGTCCGTGGTCGTCCTGTTTCTCCAACCGGTAATACGTTCTCTTCCGTAATATTACGTTCACAAACTGCTCAATTACAGCCGCTAAATTAACTGATCTTTATAAAAATAACAAGGCACATGCAAGATATTCATCCACAACCCTATTCTACACAACAAGAAGTGGAGAAGCGGGAGAGAAATACTGATCGGTGATTGGTCGAGAAGCGCTATACAACAGAACTCACAAGATCCAGTGGATCATGAGACTTCTGACAGAAACCGGGAAGTTTGTCGCCTGTTTACACAAGCATCATGCAAGAAATGTGAAAAATTAACCCCTGAATCGTGTTCTACGCAGATAACGGCATGGGAATATAACGGTATCTCAATTTTTCATTTTTTGGAACATGTGAGTTATGACTCTAACCGACTCATTTGTTGTTTGTTTCTTGTCTGGTGTCACCTCTTCATAGTACTCCTGTGAGTTGTTTAATAGCTATGCGGGCTTGAGTTACACGACTTTCGACCTTTCTCACATGTCCTCGATTGGTGAAGAATCGATCTCAGATATTTGAAATTATGTACTGCCTTGACTGTGCCTTCCAAGAAATTCAGATCCCTACTCTTTCCACCGACTAGATATTCCGTCTTCTTGAAATTTGTATTTCGGCCTACTGATAACAATCAATCTTCTCATTATGAATTTCACGTCAACCCTAACTTGTGCGATAATCGCTTGGTCGTCTACAAAGAGTATTGAATGAATAGCACTATACAAGATAAATTCCACTGTGCAAACTATAAAAGAGACATTCCACTGTGCCAGCACTGCTGCCAAGTAAATCTTAAATAAAGATGACGACATTTCACAACCTGTCTCAGCTCTTTATATGTCCTGAATTTGAGAGATAAACTTCCCGTATTTGATACATACTTTACAATTCATGCATACTCTCTTGGTGAGATTGATGAGTAGTTCTCTTATATTTATACATCTCATCGACACCCAAAGTCTAGAAATGGGGACTGAGTCATATGCCTTTTCAAGATCTACAAAAATAAGGTTTGTTTCCTACCCGTTTGCTGTTCTTTTCCGCATGATCTGTCGGAGTATATAAATACATTGTCTAACAATTGAAACTTAATTTTTAAATATTTCATCTAAAGATGAATTGAAACATATAAGATATTCTATAGTTGGGATAAAATACGGTTAAAATGTGAAAAAATAAAAAGAATAGGACTCGTTTATTGTTAGTCAAATGTTGTTGCATGCAATGAAATTCATGATCCTTTGTTTCGCGAATTTGTGTACGGCACAGATACTGGAGAGATTTATTGTTAAAACTGGTGGGAAGCAAAACAATAATAGTAGAGGGCAATTGTGTCTATTTATTTATAGATTGCACACAAATACTTGCATAGTTAGGGCACAATGAATTGGCAATACAATTTCATGTTCCGTTGTTACTTTTACTACAATAGCAGCATAGAGCGAGACGATTTTAACTCACACAGAGTGCATGATGTTGTTTTCCTTTTTTCGTGTTGAAAATTCGACGATACTGACGAATGGCTGTAAGAGAAAAAAATGATACGTTACAATTTTTAACTCAATAGAAAACGATAAGTAAATAATATAATAATATGACATACAACTGGGCCTACCTTGTATGTTATTTTCAACTCTTGAAGATCTTTGCATATACGTTGTTTCTCAAAACCTGCATTTGACGGACAAACATTACGACTTCAATGACGTGGGTCGGCACGAGGCTGTGGAATTACGAAAACGATATACAGAATGTTCCAAAATTCGCGCACACGAGCTACATAGTGAGAATTCTGGAAGAAATAATGACGGAAATATTAGAGACAATTTCGTCTGAAGAGATTTTAATTGCACAATTGGCCAACACTGCACAACATAGAATGTCTTAATAGTTTACTGTAATGTTTGTTTGCTGTATTGTGATTATAACTAAGAAGCAATAAAATATTAAAGTAATGGGTAATTTATTACAGGCTATTCGTTATCTCATGAATCCAAATGCATGCGTGCGCCGTAGATCATGCTAAGAACCTCACGGCGGAAGTTAGTTTGCCAGCTACCAAGTAGAAACATAGGGACGGAGGTAAGCTTCCCAGTTCACTCTCTTCTTCTCCACGCAAGTTGGTTTCACGAGACAGGAATGACTTGTACGAAGAGACTCGTATGAAGGAATGTGATATAACACAGAAATAATTTAACATTAGTCTACAGAAAGTTAATTAAAATAAAATATTAAGATAAGAATTTCAAACACTAGCTAGGCTTTTTAAAATACGAACATTCAGTTTGAAGCAGCTTACGGAGTGCTTGAGCTACCATAATATAGGGTAAAGATTGGTAATATTGTGATACTAATAATATTATAATACAGTAGTTCTTTTTGAGAATTTTTTACAATTTTACTGAGCGAGAGGAAGATCGATTTTTTAATAATAATAATAATAATAATAATAATAATAATAATAATAATAATAATAATAATAATAAAGGAATTACGCACAAATGTGCATTCAGATGTTACTTTCACTACTATATTCACTCAGTGATTTAGTTCTTTTCTAGCAAACGCAAAGTAGTGTCTTATACACGTTTTGTCACATAGCTTGCATATATAGTCGTGGAAATCGGTTCTTTTACATAGTTTATGGTGGGAGCCACGAACTGCAAGTCTTGTTATGGCACTGCGGAGCTTCATGTTTGGACCAATCCAGCTTCTGTTGGTCAAGGCAGATCGGTTTTTTTTGCGTCAACGTATTAAGGGAATGTTCGTAGACAAGTTTCTGCACAAAACCGGTCCTTCTCTCGTTCAGTAAAATTGTAAAATATTCTCAAAAAATACTTTCATAATAAGGTGGGTGCTCCTGTTATGGCCATGTTCGTGATATGGCCACCCCCCTATTGTGAGTTAGTTAACCAAAAAATCTGCTAAATTGCAGAAGCATCCAATGAAAGGACATCCTGGTATGTCACTTGATCGTTTTCCATCCAGTCAGGTTGAGCAATATGGCGTCAGTTGCCTGTTTTGCGGTTTTCATGTGACCTCTTCTTATTTTTCTCTGGTAAGTCTCCTTTGTTTTATGCATGTTTTTCAAAGAATTGTTTCACGAAAACCATCGTACTTCATTCAGTTTTTAATGTTCTGTTGATTGGTGTTGTAGTTGATGGCATACCTTTTACGAGTTGTTCATAATCAATCGTTTTTCGTGAAAGCTTACCTGTTCCTGATATGGCCATATCAAATGCACCATGGCCATATCAAGTTCATTTCACTTTTATTTTTTCACCTGATAAATTTACATGCCTTATAGCTGGGATTACGCAAAAATTTTGTATTTTAAGAAAAACAACTTAATTTTTTATGGAAAAACCTGTTTTGACTATAAAAAAGATTATTAAGTGTCATTTTTATTCATTTTACACCAAATTACTTAATTTTAACACAACTGCGCTATCAAACTGAAAACAATCACGATTTGTAGAACATGGAACAAGGGTGGCCATATCATGTGCACATGTTCCTGATATGGCCACTAGGTAGACTTTTGGAATTTGGGACTTTTTGGACAATTAAAGCTATTTTTATGGGGAAAGGAAATTGTTTTAAGAAAGTCCATTAAACTGAGAACGAGTAAGAAAAAAGTGGTTTACATTTTTTTTCAAAATGGCGGCTAGAAAAATACTCAAACCTTAGCATAGCCATATCAGGGACACCTACCTTATTATTAGTATCACAAAATTACCAACCTTTATCCTAAGTATGTCCACACCTGTGGAGTAACGGTCAGCGCGTCTGGCCGCGAAACCAGGTGGCCCGGGTTCGATTCCCGGTCGGGGCAAGTTACCTGGTTGAGGTTTTATCTGGGGTTTTCCCTCAACCCAATATGAGAAAATGCTGGGTAACTTTCGGTGCTGGACCTTGGACTCACTTCACCGGCATTATCATCATCTCATTCAGACGCTAAATAACCTAAGATGTTGATAAAACGTCGTAAAACAACCTACTAAAAAATTTATCCTAAGTAACATTTATTTTGAAAATAAAGTTTTGCTACATTGTATAATTAAAAGTTCTTGGGACGAAAATTTTATCCTTAACATTTTCGTCTACATTTACATTTTCTACAGAAAGAGTAGGTGAAAGTCTTTTCGAATTACAGTAAGACCGTAATTGATCCGTTATGAGTACAACTACGACGGAGAGTAAAAAAGTAACCTCAATAACTGTTTTATTAATTGACTACAAACACTTCATCACTTTTCAACATAGTCCCCACTACGTTCAATGCAAGTGTTTCTGTTATACTATGTTGAAAAGTGACGAAGCGTTATAGTCTTATTGTACATATTCAATTAATAAAACAATTATTAAGGTTCCTTTTTAACTCACGTACGAGAGACGTCAGAGTGGGATGGAATCCCTATAGATAGATTTACAATCCCAGACTTAGCACAGAAATATCATAAACACTTTTATAAAGGACACCAGTTATTTAAAATAATCCTCTTATACAAACCTATCACAGCTCGACACCGTGACGCTGTTACCATTCCTCATAATTATTCATACGAGTATCGATAACAGCTTGCCTGTCTACTTAGTACCGTATGCCTACGGTTCTCAACCGTATTTCACAGAGCAAAGTAGTAATATAGTTGTCCACCTTCCACCGGAATTATCGAAGATCATGCGGCACTTTGTAAATGTATTGCTTGATGACATGAAATGACACAAATTGAGAACATGGGAATGAAGTTAATAATAATGAGGGAATAAAAATTTGCAGTGCTCAGAGAAGGATATACCGTTCATAGAGTATGTTGATCACAAATAATACACTAGCCAGCTGTGAGTTCTCTAAAGACTACGCCTATACTTTAATCTGCCCGAAACAGGAGATCTGCTTCTTTGGTAAAATGAAGTTAACACATTACAAGATCACAAGTCTATGAAATACTTGGAGACGAATTATCAACGTTGATCAAAATCATTAACTTCGCTTTGGTGTAGTATTGGTAAAATGATATATACCGAAAAACAAGGTTTCTGAGAAATGTTCCCTGCAGTGTAGTAACTGTCAAACTTTTATTACCACTTTTACCATCGGCATTTTAATTTTGGTCTCCGGCGAGCGTATTTAATTTACTAGAAATATTCAGAACTCGAAGGACAAGAAATTTTAATTCTTGTTGTTATATGATGTGTAATACACGTGAAGATTATTTATGGAAAACAAAGTAATATCACATTTCTACAGATTATTTAAAATTCTTATTAACAATTTCATGAAGAAACTGTGGCAAGAAATATTACTGCTCCAGAAAAAAATTAATAAATACTACCATTACTTTTACCCAGTAATCAGATATTAGCTATATGAAAAATATAAAATATGAAGCCGTGTATGTAAACTTGGTTGAATATGAGACCATAAGATATACAGAGTGAACCTAAGTAATGTCGTTAGTTCCAGGAGGTTGTTTTTTGTGATATTTAAAACAAAAACGTTTAATACAATTTTTCTCATTTTTATTACTTTCCGAGATAAAAATTGTTTTATAAATGAAATATTTGAAAAAAATTATTGATTTAGCTAATTCCCAATATGCTCAGTCAATTTAAGAGAGCAGAGTATTATGAAAATAAATTATTGAAATAATTTTGGTTTTGTTCATTAAATACGCATTAACAAATACGTTATTTGTTCTCTATTTTGCTGCTTCGTTTTTGCAGTGGTTTATATATTTTATACAATGGATACCGTGTTACAACAGATGCTGAAGTTATGTGTAGGGGAAATCAGGCAAATGTGAAGAAATTGTTGAAGTTGATACTATAAAAATAAAGTAGTCTGAAGGAAATTAGGTTCGCACGTGTCTGGAAGAATACACAACGAGCAGAAGTTGTTGAGGTTGGTACCATAAAAATGAAGTAGTGTGAAGGAAATTTGATTCACACGTGCCTGGAAGAAACACAACGAGCAGAAATCGCTGAGGTTGATACCATAAAATGAAGTAGTGTGAAGGAAATTTGATTCACACGTGTCTGGAAGAATAAACAACGAGCAGAAATCGCTGAGGTTGATACCATAAAATGAAGTAGTGTGAAGGAAATTTGATTCACACGTGCCTGGAAGAATACACAACGAGCAGAAATCTCTGAGGTTGATACCATAAAATGAAGTAGTGTGTAGGTAATTTGATTCACACGTGCCTGGAAGAATACACAATTAGCAGAAATCGCTGAGGTTGATACCATAAAACGAAGTATTGTGAAGGAAATTTGATTCACACGTGCCTGGAAGAATACACAACGAGCAGAAATCGCTTAGGTTGATGCCATAAAATGAAGTAGTATGAAGGAAATTTGATTCACACGTGCCTGGAAGAATACACAACGAGCAGAAATATCTGAGGTTGATAACATAAAAATGAAATAGTGTGAAGGAAATTTGATTGACACGTGCCTGGAAGAATAAACAACGAGCAGAAATCGCTGAGGTTGATACCATAAAATGAAATAGTGTGAAGGAAATTTGATTCACACGTGTCTGGAAGAATACACAACGAGCAGCAATCGCTGAGGTTGATACCATAAAATGAAGTAGTGTGAAGGAAATTTGATTCACACGTGCCTGGAAGAATACACAACGAGCAGAAATCGCTGAGGTTGATACCATAAAACGAAGTAGTGTGAAGGAAATTTGATTCACACGTGCCTGGAAGAATACACAACGAGCAGAAATCGCTGAGGTTGATGCCATAAAATGAGGTAGTGTGAAGGAAATTTGATACACACGTGCCTGGAAGAATACACAACGAGCAGAAATTCGCTGAGGTTGATGCCATAAAATGAAATAGTGTGAAGAAAATTTGATTCACACGTGTCTGGAAGAATACACAACGAGCAGAAATCGCTGAGGTTGATACCATAAAATGAAATAATGTGAAGGAAATTTGATTCACACGTGCCTGGAAGAATACACAACGAGCAGCAATCGCTGAGGTTGATACCATAAAATGAAGTAGTGTGAAGGAAATTTGATTCACACGTGCCTGGAAGAATACACAACGAGCAGAAATCGCTGAGGTTGATACCATAAAACGAAGTAGTGTGAAGGAAATTTGATTCACACGTGCCTGGAAGAATACACAACGAGCAGAAATCGCTGAGGTTGATGCCATAAAATGAAGTAGTGTGAAGGAAATTTGATTCACACGTGCCTGGAAGAATACACAACGAGCAGAAATTCGCTGAGGTTGATACCATAAAGTGAAGTAGTGTGAAGGAAATTTGATTCACACGTGCCTGGAAGAATACACAACGAGCAGAAATCGCTGAGGTTGATACCATAAAATGAAGTAGTATGAAGGAAATTTGATTCACACGTGCCTTGAAGAATACACAACGAGCAGAAATTGCTGAGGTTGATAACATAAAAATGAAATAGTGTGAAGGAAATTTGATTCACACGTGTCCGGAAGGACACACATTGAACATTGAACAGAAATTGTTAAGGTTGATATCATAAAGATAAAGTAGTATGAAGGAAATTCGGTTCACACGTGCCTGGAAGAATACACAACGAACAGAATTTGTTGAGGTTGATACCATAAAAATGAAATTGTTTGAAGGAAATTCTGTTCGTATTTACAAATATAAACAAAAAAAATGAAATAAAAATCAAGCATCCTAGGCTACTCCCTGTCAGTTTGTTATTAAATGTAGTACCGGATCTTTTACAGAGATAAAAGGCTACTGGAACGTGATTCTGATCATAACAACTCCTCCTAGTACTGGTTTTAACTAAGCTTGAGAAATCTGTCTTTCTGCTTCATTGCGCCTAAACGACATGTCTGTAGACACAGCCTTTTATATTCCACATGAACAAAAAAGAGAAGTTTAATCAGTAATTACATATGCAGGCGGATCAGACCTAATAAATCTATAACGCTAACGATGGTGATTTTGATTACGCGGCAATTTTACAAATTTGACAGTCTCAAAGATATAATTAACTGCCTACGGGTTTAGTACATACCGAATTATTGCTTTCAAGGCATTAAGTCAGCAGGTAGGCCTACGTAGAAATTCTGAGGATTGATGCAACAAGAGTACTGATTTATTAGACCTCTGTGTTACATGATTGAGAAATACGTCATCCTGACAAGCTGCTGAGCTGTCTTCTTACGCGTTAGGACATAATTTATAACAATTTCTCAAGCATTATCAGCACTAAGTTACGGGTATCAGGGTTCAACATACGCCCAAATACTGATGATCAGACATAAGAGCATGTTGCGAACAGATTCAAGGCGCAAGAAGCAGAGTCTATGGGGCCGTGACTCTGGAGAGATGGTAGCGCCACGCAGAGATTTACGGGAGCCGCGGAAAGCTCCTTAATTCCACTTGGGGGAAGGGGGAACGGGGAAGGATGAAAAGCTCGTGCCACGTTATTTCCTTGCGACTTGTTAAATCCTGGGCTAAGAGCAAAAGAAGGAAAGACAGGAGCGAGGAGGGTGCGGTGCCTGCCGTCAAAATGTGAACGATGAACTGTGAAACCAATTTTCTTGGAAAAGATTCTCGACATAAGAGTATAAAGATAGGCTGTCGTATATTGATATTAAATGTCTCGATGGTGCGTTTAAACGCTATGCTGATTGAATCGAGATATTTGGCTCACATCTTCCTGACATGCAGTATCTGTGGATTTCCCTACAAGTTTTATTTCTTCTCACTCTTAAAATCTGAAAAGTTAGTAGAATACAAACGCGAGAAAGAGTACGGTATCTTTTAAAGACACCAAGTATTCGTTGAGGCCTATTACTTCATTAAAATTTGCTATTAATCCTTATTCTGGTATTCAATTACGGTTTCACCTAACAGTTCAGATGTGGTCGAGTTTAGTTACTGTTTAATATTAATTAATATAAGAGGAAATACAGGTTCTAATTTCTATTTTAGTTATTTCACTTAACAGTTGATGTGGGTTGACGAATATAAACTGCTTTATTTTCTTCTTCTTTGCCATAACATTTAAACTCCTTTATACAGATTTACAATTCAATGCGGTGTAGAGGAAGGAACTTTTCTTCAACACTAAACTCTCTTACAATGTGGACCTCCCTAACTGTGCGACCAACATGATGTGGGGCTATCGCGGACACTTCACAGGACAAGTACAAGACATGAGATAAACACCCAGTCCCGTGGAATGTAGATGCATCTCCGCAAACGCCGGTAATCGAACCTCGTACCACTTCGTTGGGAAGCGCATGAGTTATCCATCAAGCTAAAACGACCGACTATAATAACAATAATAATAATAATAATAATAATAATAATAATAATAATAACAATAATAATAATAACAATAAGTATTGGTGGTGATGGTGATTTTCTAACTTGTTTATATACTGTCCCTGAAATTATTAAATTCTACAAACTTTTCAGAAATGATAAGATAGAGAGACAACTTAATAGAGAACAATACCGTAAAGAGAACCAGAAGCACTTGGAAAAAAGATTAAGTGTACTTATAGCAGAAGTCATATCCTCAGATATACTTGACTTGAACAGATTTCGCCTACAGCTCCTGTTACAACAATATTTTCGCTCACAATCACCATCGGTCCGGGAATTAATAATTATTAATGTTGGTCACAGAATGTCTTTTTGGTGCAAATACATTGTTAGACTCTTATTCATTGCACTAAAATTGCATTCAATCTGTGTCGTTCATCTGATAATCATGTGGCGACCGGAGGCAAGTAATATTGACAATATTGTCTTGTACTATCAGCATGAAGGATTCTTCCAGAGTAATTTTTGAGGTCAGGTCATGTCAGTTTCCGTTAAAAATCTTTCTGTTTCCGACAGTAGAAGCCGACTGCACTCGAAGATAGAAATTCTTCTCTAAAATCCTATATGTAGTTTATATTTGATGAATCCCCATAACCAAACTGTATTCTTAAGAGAAACTTATATCTATTCTCTTTTTCAGGTATGTGCAACTTCTTTTACACCCGTTTGAAATTTGCTAACGAGAGGTAAGTACATGCATAACAATGTAATCGACTTATTTCACATTGGGAATGCCAGTCTTATAAAAATAATAGTCTGTAGGTCGAATTTGTAATACAGCTTGTTTAACTTTCTAAATTAGACAAATTGAGCAAGTACGTATTTTAGTCAGAATAAACCTTTAAGGTGTCTGGAAAGCTAAATAAACTTCGGTTTTTATTTGGAAGCCAATTATTGAATAATTCTGTCCAAGTTGATGATTTAAAGAATCAGTATTGTATTTCATTTACAGCTTTGAAATTCTTTTTCCTAATTGTAATATCATTAAAACGTTTCAAAGATAATTTTATTACGTATTCTGTTAATCCTTGTCGATTTTAGTCAGGATATCTCATTTTTGTTTTTTCAGAAAGCAAGACTTACATATCATAATGATTTATGTAATTATGCTTAATGGCTTTTTGAAGAACAAGGTTACGTTTTATTAAGATTCGGTTATGTGCTTGTATTATTTGAAGAAGTTTTCTAAAATAGACATATTAAAGACATATTTCTAATTTATGTTTGTTAAAGCATGTATATTATATATTTATGAAGGTTTGTAAACAGATTTATAAATTGAACATTAATTTGAAAAACATATTTATATTTTTAAGGATATCAAAATGGCATTATAAACGTTATGTCATGATTTGAAAGACACGTTATTTATTTAATTACGAACTGAGAAATATTATATTTTGAAAAATTTTAAAAGTTAACAGAGTAAAGATATCCTATACTTATTCAGTTTATATGTTGAATGGAAAGCAGATTTATATTTCGTGACGAGCTGAAAACATTAACAGTTCTGTCTATCTTAAAGTCATATTTGATTGTTTTCAGACAGTTTTATACACATTTATTTCTGTGATTATTTATAAAACAGATGTATACTTCATAACTATTCGGAAATCACATTATTTCTCGAAACATAGGCTACTTATGTGTACGATATTGGATTTCAGATTGTTTTCTGACGATTAATTTCAGAACATGTAGGATAAAGTTTGGTAATATTGTGATAGTTATTTTTGAGAATTTATTACAATTATACTGAGCGAGAGAAGGACCGATTTTGTGCAGAAACTTGTTCACGAACATTCCCTTAATACGTTGACGCAACAGCCGATCTTCCTCTCATTCAGTAAAACTGTAATAAATTCACAAAAATAACTATCACAATATTACCAACCTTTGCCCTATTGTTTATTATTAATGATTTTGAGGTGAATTATTTTTTGAGGATTTGTAAATGGGATTTATATTTAATGTCGATTTAGAACGACAATGACTCATGAAAATTCCTGAAACTATATTTAGTCCTAAATCCTATGATGATTTGGTAAATTTATTTGTATTGAGCAACATTTGAGTCTATACGTAGATGGTTGGACAGGAAATGCTAAACCACATTTTATTCAGTTGTCTTTTCTTCAAAAATGAATAATTAACTTTTTTTATCAAAATCTGTTGATTATACAACACTGTTGATTCTTTCATAATTTTGTGTTCATAATATTGAACTTTTTCTCAAAGTTGTTTTAAGCATAAACACAGCATAGAAGTAGTTCATAATAATCGAGATACTTTACTTCTTTTACTTGAACACAAATACAATACAAAATCTGAGCCACTTCATTATATGCATTAGGTACCACGGTTATACAATCCATAATTAAGTGGCCTTAAAATGACTTTTTCAGTATGACAAAATTAAATATTAGGCCCATAATTCTTTAAATTGAAATTTAAAATAATTGAACTTTTTAATATAGATATTTATTCTTTCTTTTTAACTGGTGTTTCTTCTCACTTTGTACTTAAACTTGTTTAATCTATATCCTTTAATTTCAAGTGTTAAGTTATATTATGTAACTGAAACTTTTCCAATCAAAAGTATTTGCTTTTCTTTGGGTGCAAGCTATATTTTAAATAGGCCTGTGTGTAAGCTGTAACCTCAGTAAATTCAATTCTATAATATGTTATATATGACAAATAAAAATTATTGTTCTTGTTTAGAAATGAAAATTAAATTAACATTTTATGTTAGATATTGAAAGCAGGTTTATATTCTCGAGACGATTTTGAAAGTAAACATATTCCATGTCGATTAAACAATCGGTTTCATGTAGAAAACTAATAAAACATGCTGTAAGACAATTTGTAACATAGACTTACATCTTATAGATGTATGTCCTACGCCGAATTACGAATCACACTTGTTTTATTTAGCCTACACGTTTTTAGGAACAGTGCTTTAACCACCACACTTCCTTCTTTTACCAGTGATTCAGTAGGCCAGCCATTTTCAACCGGTGTGCCGCAAATGATCCACTGATGTGCCGCGAGAAAATGAAAGTACTAAAGATTGTCATAGCAAAAAGAGTAGTAAACAAAGTGAGTCAACAAGAGTCAACTTTCAGCGGACGCGACACAAGTCCACATCAGTGTATGTGTTGAGAGCGGCAGAGAAGAAAATGACGCGCAGCCAGGGTTGCCAGAACAGTAAAGTTAAAATGTCGTACCAACCTTAAAAAGTATGGTATTTCACCTGCTTTTTATGAAAAAAATATTTTTTTTCCCTTCCCGTTAGGAACTGCTGCTTTAGATTATATCGGTATGCCGCGGGATTTGAAATTACAACTTTAGTCTGCCACATGTTGAAAAAGGTTGAAACACGCTGTAGTAGGCTACGCCTCCATTTACAATGGAAAGCAAAGCCACACCTATGCAAAGTCACAGCGAAAAGTGTAATCACTTGACGGCGAGTAATATATATATATATATATATATATATATATATGCTATAGGCTATATATGTGTGTATGTATGTATATGTATATATATATATATATATATATATATATATATATATATACATCTGAAGTTAAATTAATCTTTAAAGTTATTGTTACATTAGTAAATCGAATATGGACAACACTGTTACGTTCTAGCACGACATTATACCGCACATTTTCATTTCCCTCACACTTTATTTGTAGCCTTTCTCTCTTTTCTCCGTTCATTCATCTTCAATTATTCTTACTTTGTATTCATATCTTCGTATCGAGTAACATTTCTCTTAGTATTTTATTTCTTGTTTCCTTTCTTCTTTCTCTCCTCTTTTCATTGTTTGATTTCCTTTATCTGCCAAAATTTGTTTCTTCGTTTATATTTAATTTGTCTCCCTCTTTTTTCCTTTTTGTTTTGTGTTATTCAATCTTAATATTGTTGTTGCTTTGTTTATTTATCTACAAATGGACTGGTACTTTTTACGTATAAATCTTCCTTCCTAATATTACGCTCAATGCTAAGAAGCGTAAGTTATTAGACCTACGTGATTTATTCTGTAACTTCAGAATTATAGTCTCCACTATTCATAATAGTCCCGCGCCGTGGCGTCGTGGTCTAAGGTATCCTGCCTAGGACCCGCATTACGGAATGCGCGATGGTTGGAATCCTCATGGGGGAAGAAATCTTCTCATGAAATATTGGCCAGTGTATGGGACCGGTGCCCAACCAGCATCGTGATGCACTTGAGGAGCTACGATAGGTAGCGAAAATCCGGTTTCGCAAACCAGCTATAACGGCTGGGGGATCATCACGCTAACCACACGATACCTCCATTTTGGTTGAATGATCGTTCACCTCTGCTTCGGCATGTGGATGTGAGGTCAGCAGCCGCCTGTTCGGTCGGTCTTGGCCCTTCACGGATTTACTTTTACTTTCCTGTTCATAATACAGAATATTCGTCTAGAATATCTCCAGTTTCAATTGTCTGTGAAAGGTTTTCAGGAAAATTTATCTGTTATAATTCAACTATATTTATACTTTCTACCTCGGGACTAGAAGAGATGGCGGTACACAACTTCTAATCACTAAATTGTGCACCAATATGCCTAAGTTAAATCCCAAATATCTCCGCAGTGCATATAAAGAGAAGGCATAGTATGTCACTATTGATAATGATTCGTATGTCTGATTGGGACGTTAAGCCTGGAGGCCCCCTTGGTGCTATTCAACAGGAGTAGACTACGTGCCGGCACCGAGTTTCCACTTCCCCTTCCTCATCATCATCATCATCCTCACACATTCCCTACACTACACTTACACTCACCCTAGTAGCCTACACGACATAACTCTTCACAGATACACATCATGCATAACGTGGCCCGCCGAAGTGGTGTGCAACTTTAAAATGGGTCACAGTCCTGCCATCTATCCGCAGTATGTGGAACCCGAATCATGCAAGTGAAGTGGGTAGGCATTACACACTCAATAATATACAGAGGGTCCCAGTGAGGTTTGTGCCAGCCGTGCGCCACTTGAAGTTTCCCAACCAAGCGAACGATTAGAGTGTCCAGTGGACGGCAATGATTACGTCATATAAAATGCAGCCCGCAATACACAGCAAAGGAGCCACCGGCATGGCTCAGTCGGTTAAGGCGCTTGCCTGCCGATCTGAAGTCGCGTTCGAGCGCGGGTTCGATCCCCGCTTGAGCTGATTATCTAGCTGGGTTTTTTCCGAGGTTTTCCCCAACCGTAAGGTGAATGCCAGGTAATCTATGGCGAATCCTCGGCCTCATCTCGCCAAATACCATCTCGCTATCATCGACGCTAAATAACCTAGTAGTTGATACAGCGTCGTTAAATAACAACTTAAAAAAAATAAAACTTACACAGCAAAGGAAAGGTAGGATGGGAGGATACCCAAATTGCTTAACTTTGAATGAACAAGTAATGGCTAATGGGAGGGAGATAAATGTCTTATCCCTCCGTCCTGCTTTTGTATTAAGGGGTTGACTCGCGAGTCACAAAATGTCGATCACTGTGATAAACTAAACGAAGGAAAAGTTTCGTTCTTGTTTTACGAGGACAGTTGAATTGTCCAATATCAGTGGGCTTATAATAATAACATTCTTCACAATTGTTTCTTTTACATTAATTGCATTTTTCTTGCTTGTAAGATTTCAGAATTAATGTGCCCATGTTACACAGAACAGGAGCCTAGATAACCGTTCCTTTTGGGTTGATGACCTAACGCTAGACTCTAATAATAACATATGCAAAGCTTTCATTCGTTTTAGACAATCTTTTGCTTGAGTTACAATAATTTATTATCCATGCACCATGTTTACATTGTAAAACATAGTAAGGATCCGGATTATTGCTATATTTGATTGATGTTAACACGTTAACTGCTCTTACTGTGTAAGTGTCTTTCACATTATTGCGCGTATTAGTATCAGCTGGCAGTAAGTGAAGTAGAACTAATTTATTTTAATTACTGTATTAGTTTACCACCACATCATATAACATTGCAATAGACAATTTTTGTGTTCCACCCTTATGTGAAAATGAGAAAACAAAGTCTGTCGGTAAGTGTGCAGGCAATTTGCAGGAAAAGAACAAACCGCATACTGATGGAACTTCCGCTCAAATTTCTTGGTGTTCATGTTCCACATAGAAATACTGTAAGTAATTTTCTTCTGAGATTTACTCTAAGGAAACAGGATCAGTAAACAACTCACACTTTGTGAAGAAAGCGTGTGTTCTGTGAAGTACGTTTTATAAAATAATATTTCTTGCACTTTTAAAACCAAATAGTATTATTAAAAAGAAAAACCAAATCGTCATTCAATAAATAACAGACTGTTCTGTTGAACCACTGAGCTCGGTGTCCCAAGTGTTCCGAGTAGCAACGGGTCAACGGGATGCATTTTAATTGCTTATTACGTTCTCAAAATACGTGTTACGTAATTCAGAATTTAATGAAGGTATTTCCAAAACAGGCATTCCTCTTTTACATATCGAGTCATGAAGTGTCTATTTGTGAACATCTCAAACATATTATCGTCATGATTAGCAATCGTCGCAATAGAATAACCAACACCATGCTGACGATAATAATAATAATAATAATAATAATAATAATGTTATTTGCCATGAATACGTAATACTGATATACTTCGGAAAAATTTGACTAAAGAGACTTAAGTAATTCGGTCTTAAAAATAAGTCATTCAATAAGGCTAATGATGGTGACGGTAATAATAATAATAATAATAATAATAATAATAATAATAATTATTATTATTATTATTATTATTATTATTATATAATAATAATAAAATATAATTGTAAGAAAGTGTGTGTAAAGATTGACACTATATTCCTATCAAATTTGTGACCAGAGGCAGACTATTTTTTCCAGAGAGAGGAAATAACTCGTATCACTCTCCTCCTACATACAGTGTTCAGCGATAGCATTTATTTTCTTTAAAAGAATTTTATTCATAATCTTATTTTGTCGCTGAAACTGTAATTATAATTCTTTTTAGCTACTAATTTTCAGGTTTATAAGTTTTTGCGTTTACATCAATTGGTTACAAAGCATGTAAGTTTTACATATACATATATACGCAAGATATTTAGGAAATGGGTGGAATATTTTGAAAAATGGTAGATAAAATCCATACAAATTTAAATTCTTCTGGAGTCTTTCCTCACTCTCATGATCTGTTTAATTTAAGCAGTAGTACTTAACTAATACATAATTTGAGTGCCTACCAATATTAGGTTACCCGTAAAAGATGTCTTTGTAGTTGTCTTCTGAAGACTTTCAATGATCCAGTTACACTTGTATGAGGAAAATCTTCCTCATCTTTATTAATAACGTCTTATGTTTGTGTTAAAATATATTTTAGTAGAGATTTTTCCTTGCCATGTAAGTAGTAAGTGTCATTACACTTTACATAATATATTTATTTATGGTTTCCAGTATCAAATACATGGATTGTGAATTAAGTAATGGCAACACTTCCGGGAATATGTCATGCACATTGGCATGCGATACGAGACAACCGATGTTCATAGTTACAGATATTGTCGATGTATTGAATGATAAAACCGGTTGCTATGACAACCGATGTTGTTGTTGTTGTTGTTGTTGTGTTTGGTTAAATATGGAGCACTATTTTTAACTGCTCTAAAGCATGTTTACTAAACTTGAGCAACGGCCGTGGATAAAAATAAACGTAGCCCGTGGTAGAAATACACGCCAAGGGTTACTTGAAGCTTGTGGCAACATGCGCTACCGTATCGGACGGTTGCAAGATGGGTCTCTGCCTTTCGTACGGGTCGGAATAAGATGGCACATGTTGCTCGCACAGGTCGCCTGTTCTTTTGTGATTAACAAGTGGAGTTGGTGTGAGGTCACCTGGCTGTTGACCATCGCTAGACTGTACAAGAATTATCCATCGAGGTTGGAATCAGTCATGAAATTGTGTGGCACATCCTGAAGAAAACCTCCACATGCGAAAAATAACTGCAGCAAGCTGGGTTTCTCATAACTGGGGCTAGGATTTTGATGAAATTGCATCTTTTTTCTAGTAAGCCAGAAACATAGCCGCTTTAGTATTTATATGTTATGTGAAAAACTGAATGTTTTAAGACATATTTGTTAGGGCATTTTTTTGCATTTTTTGTCTGTTTCAACTCATAAGAGCATCTTTTGTGTTATTCGGATATTTTTTAGGCATTTTCATTTAATTTTGGCTACAAATTCCCATTATTAATATATAATAATGTTTATTTCCTTTGATATTTTATCTACATATTTTGTCCATTAATACCCTTTATTTTTACTTGGTTATTTAACGATGCTGTATCAACTACGAGGTTATTTAGCGTCGATGAAGTTGGTGATAGTGATATGTAGTACACCACATGTAATGGATCTGTCCAACCATCCCTTCAATATAGACTCCTCTATACTTGCTAATTCCGTATAAGAGTAGCCTTATGATAGGCTACATGGAAACTACTTAAGGTAAAATAATTAATTAAAGTGTACCACCTACAAACTTATATAAAATTAAATAAACTTAAATGTTGGTACTAGAATTTAATTTAATTACTAGTCTAAATATTAAGTAGTACAAAACTCCTTTTCCTACTAACCCAATTTTAGAATGTGAGATCAATTTTTAGGGCATTTTAAAGGCATTTTTGAAAGATTTTTAGGTCATAAATGCACTGTTTTAGGACTTTTTTTTATGATTTATAGGTCTTCAAAATCCTAGCCCTACTCATAACCTAACAGAAGGACAGAAGTGGCACCGATACGCAACAACTCAACTCCACCTACAGAGACACCACAACGAAGGGGACGTATTCCTGCAGCGTATTGTTGTCATTGACGAGATGGGCACGGGCATACGAGCCTGAACTAAAGCGTCAGTCTAATGAATGGCACCACAAAGGATCACAACGCTATATGAATCTCTAGGGTGAAAGTCATGCTGATAGTGGCATATGACAGTGAAGGTGTTATCATTGGCCATGCCATACCTCACGACCAAAATGTCAATACAGCATACTACCAACATTTCTCGAACACAACCTATGTCCAGCTATGCGGCGCAAACGTTCACATTTCCTGAGAGATAGTCCACCTTTCATCTTGCATGATAATGCTCGTTGCCATGTCGCAGGAGCAGTGGCTGAATTGCTACAGAGATGGGATTGGGAAGTATTGGAACATCCTCCGTATTCCCCTGACATGAGTCCTTGTGACTACGACTTGTTTCCACGGTTGAAAGAACCACTTAGAAGCAAAAGGTTTCCAGATATTGCATAAATGCTTCATGCAGCAGGGCAATCCAGCAGAGAGATCAACAAAAACAGCCACCACGGTTACCACAGATTTGGCTAAAGATACAGGAACACGCTGGTGATTATATTGAAGAGATGTAAATGCATGTTCAATGTAAGTTCAATAATATTTTCGTACTGTTTATGTCGCCACTACTATATTTACAACCCTTGTATTTTGCCTGATTTTTATAACTAATTTATTGTTTTTCTCTTAGAATATTATTATTTTACTTTATGTTACAAAGTTCGTGACACAAATGTTTCTTTAACAGCAATATGTACTGTAGGTACTAATCTACTCCAGCATCCAACCCAGGAAATAAAGATATTTGTGGAATTATAACACTCACTGTGCATTGACATATCTTTATTGTAAGACAGCACGTGTCTGTATGGTCACATTGAGAGACTAACACTCATTCTTACCTATCCTTGTAATACCACTCTCTTAAAGACCAGGCAGATACATATTGATACAAAAGAACTCATTTTATAGTTTCTTCATAATATCGTAAGTCAAAGAAAAACAACAACCATGAAACATCAAGCAATTTGTCAAATTGCATGAAGAACTTATTCTTCTTATCAGTGTCTTCTATTATTCAAAAAACATTTGAACGTATTGTCCCAAACATCCTGTATATACACTAGGAGATGGGATTAATTGAGGAGAGTTCACAAACGGAAGGAGTTTCTTAACCTCAATTGTATTGTGTCGATGTATCATTTTTATCGTGGTAAATTTAATGTGTTTTCTTATCATTGCCTTCTAATATTCAAACAATAATTGCACTTATTGTCCCAAACATAATGTAGGCCTATATTCACCAACACAAGAGATTAATATAGAGGAATTCACAAACGGAAGAAGGAGGAAGGAGTTCCTGACCCTTAATTTTATTATGTCGATATATTACTTTTGTCATTATAAATCGAATATAATAATAATAATAATAATAATAATAATAATAATAATAATAATAATAATAATAATATTTATTTATACTGGCTGAGTTAAGGCCGTAGGTGACAAAGTATACAAGGAATGAAAATTGAAGATAAAGTTAAAGAACAGGATGCTAACATATTACAAAAAATAATAGCATAACAAAATCGACACTAAACAATATGAAAATAATACTATAATAGAAAAAAGAAAGTAAAATACAAATCTAAAGATTGGAATATAATAAAAGCGACTCACAAGCAAACATTCGGATGGGGGCAGATAAAAAAGTATATAAATTTTGGCCATTCGACCGCAATTACGAGGCCATCCTGAAAGTGATTCTCCCTGGGGCCGTTTACAGAAGAAAGAGTACAACTGCATGGAAAGATTTATTGAAGCAGATACAGCAATTGCTGCGCTATTTGTTAACATATTCCCCAATGGAATTGAGACATTTTTCATATCATGGGATCAGTTTTTCTATCCTTGTGTCGTAAAAGTCAGCCGCCTAGGATCGGAACCAGCGTTTGATAGCCGTTTGCACCTCTCTGTCAATTTCATGATATGACAATTGCTCAACAATTGTTTTGTCTATTCCAATAAATTTTCCCAACGAAATTGTGTTTTCTTTCTGTTAACGACCTCTGGCGAACTTATTTTTCCAATTTTCATTATTTACTTTCATGTTGTTTTATGATCTAGATATTAATGTAATAACTATGTAAGCAAATGTATTTAATTAGAATTGGAGTCTGGCTGGGCGGAAGAGAAGGCCTACTGGCCTTAGCTCTGCCAGATTAAATAAATAAATAAATAAATTATTATTATTAAATTATTATTTTTTACGGCCTCCGTAATTGCACTCGAGTGGCCAAAATTTGTATAAGCACTTCTTTTGACATTATTAACATGGTGAAAGGAAAAAATTTAACTTGTTTATCTGCCCCCACCAGAATGTTTGCTTATCAGTTTGTACAGACAGTTCACAGAGAAAAACCTAAAGAAGGATACAACAAATGGAATGTAATAAAATAATAAAAAATACGAAATTTAAATAGAATCAACAATAAAAAGGGTAAAATAATAAATTCATTTTGCGATGAAGAGAGCAATAAAAAGGAATATGTGTTCTTATTGTTTTGTATTATTCAAACAACACTTGCACTTACTGTCCCAAACAGCCTGTATATTCATCAACGCAAGGGATTAAGTGAGAGATATTCACAATCGGAAGACAGAGTTTCTTAACCTCAGTTTTATTGTGTCGATGTACTCGTATTATTTTTGTCATGACAAATTGAATTTGTGTTCTTATTATTGTTTTGTATTATTCAAACAACACTTTCACTATTGTTCCAAACACCCTGTATATTCACCAATTGAAGAGATTAATTAAGAGGAATTCACAAAGGGAAGGAGTTCCACAACCTCAATTTTACTGTGTCGATGTATCATTTTTGTCGCGACAAATTGAATGTATGTTCTTATTATTGTTTTCAATTATTCAAACAACACTTGTATTTACTGTATTGTCTCGAACATCCCGTTCATTCACCAAGAGAACGGATTAATTGAAGGTAAATTCACAAGTGAGTTCCTCAACCTCAATTTTATTGTATCGATACATCATCTTTTGTCGGTGGTAAATTGAATGTGAAAGTACACAGACTTGTTTGTGCTGTTTCCTTCGTGGCGTTGTACTGCGAACGAGCGGGTGGCCGATGGAACTGGGTCCCCTCGACTTCCTCCCTGAGTCAGTGCCAGTCTGCATGTTATACTAACTGAGGATAGCTTATATATTCCAGAGTTGGGGGTGATTTTGCTTTTCGAAGATTTCCTGGATCCCTGGCTATAATGGATGTGATGAATTTCTGTCTGGAACTGACGTATCTCCGCCCCTGCATGCATGCAACCCGCTTTCCTCCCTTCTACTGAAATCCTACCGTACTTCTTTACTAGTCATTTCAAAAACATTTGTTCGCTTCCCGAGAGTTTTATTAGACTCACATTAGTCGAATGGTCAGATTATCACTCTTTAACTCCGAAGACCTGAATTCGACTTCCAACGAAAGCAAAGTGGAGTTTTCCTTATGTAGAGACAAGTTAATATTATGAGATGCAATATTCCGAAATTAAAGAATGAGGAAACTAGGCAACATTATCAGGACGATATTTCGAATAAGTTTGCTACTTTAGGAATTTCCGACGAAGTTGAAGAAGAGTTAGATGTCAATAGCGTGTGGGAATATATTAGAGATAATATCAAAATTGTAGCTGAGCAGAGCATCGGTTGTTATGAAACTAAGAAGAAGAAACCGTGGTCTGGTGAAGATTGTTCCATGGTAGTAGAAAGAAGGAAACAGGCAAAATTGAAATTCTTACAGGATCCAGTCCAGGCGAATAGAGATAATTATTTCAATGAAAGACGGGAACCAAGTCATACACTTAGAAATAAAAAGAGAGATTACTTGAAGGAAAAACTGAATGAGGTAGACACAAATAGTAAGAATAAAAACGTTAGAGATTTGTATAAGGCATAAAGGAATTTAAGAACGGATATCAGGCAAGGGTAAATGTGATCAAGGATGAGAATGGTGACTTGCTTGCAGTTTCTCACTCAATCCTGAACAGATAGAAAAATTATTTTTTGGGCAAATACTAAATGTACATAAGCCAAATAGAAATTATCGGGACGAATTCAAATACAAACTGGTCACCCGGTTATACCCGAACCCACACTTTCTAAAGTCGAAATTGCGATAGAAAATCTGGAAAACTACAAATCTCCAGATATCGATCAAATTCCAGCAGAATTAATGGAAGCGCATTATCTAGCGAAATTTATAAGCTTATACTTACTATTTGGGAAAAGGAAATTACCGATATACCAGAACAATGAAAGGAGTCCATAATTATACTGTACCTATCCTTAAAGAGGGGGACAAGACTGACAGTAGTAACTTTCGAGGATTATCGCTTTGGTTGACGTCGTACAAAATGTTGTCCAATATACTTTTGAGAAGGTTAACTCCATATGTAGATCAAATCATTGGGGATCATCAGTGTGATTTAGGCGTAATAGATCGACTATTGATCAGATTTTTTACATTCGACAGATATTTGAGAAAAAATGGGAGTATAAGGGTAGGCTACAGTACATCTGTTATTAATAGATTTCAATAAGGCTTATGATTCGGTTAAGAGAAAAGTTTTATATGATATTCTTAATGAATTTGGTATTCCCAAGAAACTTGTTCGATTAATTAAAATGTGTCTCAGTGAAACGATCAGCAGAGTCCGTATAGGCCAGTCTCTGTACGATGCTTTTCCAATTCACTGCAGGCTAAAACAAGGAGATGCACTATCACCTTTACTTTTTAACTTTGCTCTAGAGTATGCCATTAGGAATGTCCAGAATAACAGAGAGGATTTGGAATTGAACAGGTTACATCAGCTGCTTGTCTATACAGATGACGTGAATATGTTAGGAGAAAATCCACAAACTATTAGGGAAAACACGGGAATTTTACTTGAAGCAATTGTATGGGCGAATCTAGACATGCATATAGAGTGTTAGTTGGGAGGCCGCAGAGAAAAACATCTTTGTGGTGGCCGAGACGTAAATGGGAGGGTACTATTAAAATGGATTTGAGGGAGGTGGAGATATGATTGTAGAGACTGGATTAATCTTGCTCAGGATAGGGAGCAATGGTGGGCTTATGTAAGGGCGGCAATGAACCCCCGGGTTCTTTAAAAGCCATAAACAAGTAAATAAGCAAGTATAGAGATAGGTTTGAAAGTAAATTCCGAAAACACAAAGTATATGATTATGTCTCGTGACCAGAATATTGTACGAAATGGAAATATACATACATGCATACATACATACATACATACATACATACATACATACAGGGTGTACCGTGTAACAGGACAAACTTCGAGGAGTGATAGGTTACACAGAGAGGATCATTTTTTGTTAAGGATCGTATGTTCGATGACACTTCCTTAAGGAACTATGTATGAGAAAGTTAGATGTCCAGTACTTTTTTATTTCAGAATTAAAATTTAATTTACCATACATGTTCTGACGATTTACAACAGCTGTTAAAATTACATACTCTGTCATAGTACCTCATTACATTTTTGACACCTTAGCAGCATTCATCATACAACTCTGTTAAGCATGGGAGTATTGTGTTCGATTGATGGATGATAAGACGGATTGAAGATGCATCAGACAGATCAATAACAAACTACAGCAGTGTAACAGAGATGATAAGGACTTAAGGTGCACACTTATGCAACATAGTGATGCAGAATGCGCTTCTCAACAGGACGCATAACTCAAGAAGAACTTGTTATCAAACATTGTTCTTCAACAAAAAATGACCCTCTGTGTATGATCTAGCATTCCTCAAAGTTTGTCGGTGAGGTCCTGTTACACCCCGTATATATATTTTTTTTAACTAATGGCGGGTACTTGACTTTTCTTCATTCACCCATATGAAGCCAGTTTATAGACCAATTTACCGACAGAGTCGTTGCCCAGGGTGCGCTATAGGAGTCTGGTCTACGTTACACCCCCAGTGAGATGAGATTATGGAGATTTGTTGGGATTGCACAAAGGAACCGGAGCTCCCGGTGTTACCAGGACCAAGGGTTTACCCAACACACGTTATAAATCAGGGATACGCCGACAATCGAACCTAGATCCACAGCATTATAAGTCTAGTGCTGTAGCCACTAGATCACTCGATGTGGATTTCTGACGTCTTGTCAGCCCACTCGAGTTACGTGTATAAAAAGGGAAAAATCGAGACGGTGTCGAGTGAAGTTCCTGGGTAGCTCAGTATGTAGAGCGCTGGTGCTCTAAGCCAGTGGTCCCGGGATCGATACCCGGCTCCGGAACAATTTTTTCCTTGAATTTATTCAAGTCTGCTTCACAGGGAGCTTTACCTGAAAGCTAGATTTGCATAATATATGTTACTGTATGTACGTTAACAGAAAACCATAATTTCATGTCCTACAGAGTTTGTGTGCACTGGATGTGGGTTTCTGGCTTCTTGGCAGCCCACTCGAGTTATATGAACAAAAAGTGAAAAATTGAGACGGGTGAAATTCCTGGGTAGCTCAGTCGATAGAGCATTGGTGCGCTAAGCCAAAGGTCCCGGGATCGATACTTTAGACTATATTTGACTATGGAGCGAGGAGAGGTGTGTTGTGACTTCTTATTTCCGAAGGTCTGGGTTCAGACCCGTCATGGGTATGCCTCGCGATACCATATTTTGCTATCACTGCTGTACTGGACGTCACAGTGGACTACTACGCAACAATCTTCTTCAATATAATAAAACTATATTAACACATTGCACCAAAACTCTTAAAGCATAAAAGCAAACTAAAATATGAAATCAGATTTGAAAAGCTCGAATTTACGTACACATTTCACTCGAAACATAAATAAAACTCTTTTACTTTGGATGTGGTAAACGATTGAAAGTGGGAAGTGATAAAAGACAACCTAATGAAATACAAGCGCATTCACGTAATCATCAGCATTCTGTGAATCCTCGAACACTTCTCATATATCTGCAAACAATAAGATTGAAGATATATGTATATGCACATAAGGAGATCCTCGAGTATGCTGCATTATGGATTTAACCTAAAAGTTTAATATTATTTAACTGTATCTTTGAATAAGTGTAAATTTCTACAAATGTACAATATTCCGACTATCAACCATCACCACCGCCATCATCTTCATCATCGGTCACCAAGGTATGAGGCTTTCAATGTGTTCTGTCGTTAATCTTGAGATTTTGAACGTATTTAAAAAATATAAATGCAGAAGAACTCCCTTTTTTATAGTTATCTTGGTGAAACACCGCCACTTATGAGTATGACATGAGAGCACAAATAAAATTAAAGGATAGTCACTGAGCGCATATGATATGAAGATAAATAGGCCTATATACCGAAATTCGAAAACAGATCTGCTTGATTTAAAGCCGGATACATTATCTCTTGAGCCACAGAAGAGGATATACATTGCATAATGAGAAAGTAAAAATAGAATTTAATAACAAGCTTAACAAACAATGCTGAATACGCTATGTAGCTTTAAAATAATGCGTAACATATTCTACTCTGGCTGCTTAATGAAAACACTGAACTAATGAGCTTGCAGGCATTGTGGCTGTATTGTAGACGAGCCTTTCATAGTGTCCGCCACTAGATCGTAGCTTCATTGTACCAGATGCATGTCCCTAATACCCACGGCCCTAGCAGCATTCATCGGCTGCTCTTTGGTAGCTACAGTAGAAACAGTCACAGTTGATTCCTGACAGAAGAAATTTGTTCTCTTGGCAGGGACTTAGGACATTTATTTAAAATTTGAGCAGGGTTATATAGAGAGTAAACTTATAGGCGTATTCTGAGTATTTAGATGATGATGATGATGATGATGATGATGATGATGATCATGATGATGATATTGACTGAAATATTTTGTACGTGCAAATCGAAAAAAAAATTCATATTTTCCTTATCTCTTGACACCTGTTCGATCGTTTTCAACGATATTTCAGATGTTTAGGTTCTAATAAAGGCACACAATATAAAAGTTACCGGACTGCCCTGAATGTAGGCAACACATAGAACATAGCAAACTGAGAGCTTATCTAGAACCAGGAAATCTGTACTAAATCCCAGATCACATGTATAACAGATTGCTCAACACTATGTTCAAATAGGTAGCACTTTGAAGAGAACAACCGCCAGAATCGCCACCCGTCCACAGCAAACGAACACGAGATGGCAGTAAAGTCGCTAATGCAATTCAAATGGGAGTTATGATGTGACTCCTTATGTAAAAACTAGATGGCAGCATACTAAACCTGACAAAAGTTGTTACCGTCAAAGCCTATAAGGCCGAGCAATCTGGGTATATATGATCTACGACTAAACGTACCACTTGAAAGGCAGAGAAGATTGGCCATAAGACGTATAAGGAGAGATTCCAGGAAAAAATGACAATAATCCCTTGACATGTTTACACCAAATCACGTGTAGAAGCTCAGTTCTTAAAGTCAATCTGACGCTGTTTAATAGACGAACTCAACAGGCATGGAAGCAATGCTCTTCAGTGACCCGCACTTGTTTATTTAACGGTACAGTATATAGGCTAAGTGCAGTTCGGAAATATATTGGTTGCTCCTTGTAGACTATTATATTTGTTACAGAAAGAAGAACCGCGTCTGTGATTCAGCTTTAGCACGCTGGTCTTGCATTCAGGCTGTCGAGTTTTGTGGATAGTTACAACACGACACTCTTCACCTCATCCTAATTTCATCTATTATCTGCAATAGTTAACAAAATAGTCTGGGCGAAATCTTGGAGGTAGTATAGATCTCCGATGCCGATATGGGATTTAAGGACTTGGAGCGGAAAAATATCAAATTTATATTGTACATCATTTATTGCTGAGTAATGGGAATCATAATCTTTTGTAGAATCGAAATGGAGATATTTTTATTTTTGATATTTCACAATATTTTGTAAAAATTTTCATATTCTGAACAAATCTTCTTTTTTTTTTTTTTTTTTTTTTTCCCCCATATGTGGCGGAAATCACAGCGTTCTCGTCCTCTAGACGGAAGGGGAATTCTCGCGAGTAGGGAAAAGTATCTCTCTGGGAAAAAAACGTCAAATAATGATCACAGTTGAGGAAAGATTTCGGTCGTTCTCGCCATAACTAAATGAAAAGTCATCATCATCATCATCATCATCATCTGCTTCAAGAATTTGGACCATATTGGTCCGTACCGACTCCATTCAAAAACTGATCTTTCTATCGTAGCCTAGGGCGATCAATTTGTCTGCGT